>NC_134896.1:29967347-29982347 GCF_041734735.1 Babylonia areolata
GCTTGTGTGTGTGTGTGTGTGTGTGTGTGTGTGTGTGTGTGTGTGTGAGTGTGTGCGCGTCCTTGGTAAACTTTAACATTGTCATTTTCTCTGGAAATAATTGGCATGTCAATACCAAATTTGATTAATGACCTGACCTGACCTTGGGATTAAACATAAAGGGGGAAGAAAACACCTTCGCAGTCATACCAGTAATAGGTTGTAAGTCTTCCGGATTAAGCCGTATTTCCGGACCATTGGTAGTTCATTTCTTGTTCGCAATTAAAAGAAAAGAAATACAAATTCTGGGCAGACAGAACACATACACAGTGACACTGACGACACCATCGACGTGTTCACTGCATATGAATATTTCAAAGTGCATACTGCATTAACTGGAATGAACATGAAAGAGAAATTGAACGGGCCGCCTTGTGGTTTCTGTCAGCCTGTCGAACACGCCGATCTGGAGAAAGCGGCTACATGTTGCGGTGTGCTTGAGGTGATGGCAATGTCTCCTTACTGCGGACTTTAAAGGATTTCTTAAATAAGTGAGATATACCAAAATAATATGTTTCAAACGTCATGACCTCGAATACCGTGATCGATTTATGACGAAAAAAAACAACAACCCAAAAAACAAAACAAAAAAAACCCAAAACCACGCACATACACACACATACAATACATGTATTGAATCTGAATGTGTTTCTGTTTGTACTGCTCATGTATTGAATCTGAATGTGTTTCTGTTTGTACTGCTCATGTATTGAATCTGAATGTGTTTCTGTTTGTACTGCTCATGTATGACGTGTCTTCAAATACATAGTAATGTTGGATTATCTATGACGAATGTGTAATCGTATTGCTTTTGTTGCATCCATGTGTTCTTTCTCTGTATTGCAAAGAATATTATATAGAACTGTAGATCATGGATAAGCGCCAGTCTTTTTTCTTTCTGTTGCCTTTATGAAATTCTTCTTCTTCTTCATTGTTGAGGGCCCACAATCCCATGAATTGATTATTCTGGCACCTAAAACTGGGGGCGGGTGGTGTGTGTGTGTGTGTGTGTGTGTGTGTGTGTGAGGTTCGCTACTACTATTTTGTAGTTGGTGTTCCTTGATGATGTGAAGAAGAGGTAGAGGTGAAGGTGACGTCATTCCACTGCTGTTCAGGGGAACTGGGGGGGTGGGGGGGTGGGGGGTGAGGAGGGACAGAAGGTACGGGTTAGGGGATCGGGGTGGGAGATGTGGGGGTGGGGTGGGGGAGGTGGCGTGGGGGGTGGGGGGCACTGGAAGTGGTGTTTACTGCTTGGAGATTCTTGACACAAAAGTGTCAAGCGTTTTGGCCTCCAGCTACTTGGGGCAGGACAGTTCCAGTCTATGATTGTTCTAGGTAAAAATGAGGAGCCTCTATACTATGTTCTGGTGGTGATGATGGAAAACTGTTGGTTGTGTCCTCTTCTTGCACATTTCGTGTAATATATGCAGACCTAGATCCATAATGTTTAACAAATAGTAAAGAGTGGTAACTCTCTCCATTACACAAGGTACACAACTTCAAGTCAGTGATGCTTTCGCTACCGATTCAGCTAGCACACTAGATCCATATGTGTTTGAAGTTGTGTAACAAGAAAAGCCATTGCTAAAGAAACAAAGCAAAACACAAACCAGACAAAAACTCCCATCAATTTATCCCTCACAGTTGGCAGGCTGGAAGTTTTTCAGTGTGTTCTTCGGTTCAACGTCTATTCACATCGTGTGATGATATCATACGATGTTTGCAGGCATTGCTGGGCATCGTGATTATGATTGCCTTTAAGTGTAAAATCGTATGGAGTTTGCTGCAAATGTTCATAGGGACAGGATGGTGTGTTGTTGTTGTTGCTGCTGCTGCTGCTGCTGCTGTTGTTGCTGTTGTTGTTGTTGTTGTTGTTGTTGTTGTTGTTGTTCTCTTTTTTGTTGTTGTCACTGCTGTTGCTTTGTTGTTGTTGTTGTTATTGCTGTTATTGTTGTTTTTTTTCCACAGTACCACAATCATCACTGGCATTGTGATGACAGTACGTTTTCGTTACAGTGCCGTTCCGTGTGAAATCTGACCGCCTAAGTGGGTTTTTTTCTTCTCTTTTTTTCTTTTTTTCCTCTCTCTCTCTCTCCCTCCCTTTCTGACTTTTTTTTTCTTTTTTGTCTCACATTTTTTTCTTTTCCTTTTTTCCCATTTTTTTTCTTTAGTGCTCTTCATCTTTCTTCGCTGGCCGAAAAAAACAAACAAATAACAAGAACAAACAACCGCCTAAGTGTTTCCAATACCCTCCTTCCCTATGTATACATATATGCATTTATTTATATATATAAATATTCTTTTCTCCATCTCTCTCTACCCCCTCTCTCTCTCCCTCTCTCTCTCTACCACCTCTCTCTCTCTCTCTCTCTCTCCCCCCCCCCCGTCTCTCTCTCTTTCCCCTTCCCCCTACCCCCACACCATACATACTATCTCTTTCACATTATCTCTTTCCTCCCTCTCTCTATCCGCCTTTTCTCTCTCTCTCTTTCTCTCTGTCTTCCTCCCCTTCCCCACCCCCTCACACCCTTTACTCTCTCTCTCTCCGATGTGGATTCGAAATGTATGGCAATGGCGTACATCTCAACGAGCTCTTAACTAACGTACCGTGCTTTTGGAAGACATACTCCTGAACCCCCCCCCCCCCCCCGCCCCCTTCCCCCAACCACCACCATCACCACCAACCTCCACCCCACCCTCGCCCCACCCCTCCCATTCACCCGTACCAACCCCCCCCCCCCCCGGCCTCCCTCCCCGCATCCCTCCACCACCCTGCCTCATCCTCCACGGTCTCCCAGCGCCACCACCTCCACCTCTCCGTCTCCACCCCTTCTCTCTCTCTCTCTCTCTCTCTCTCTCTTTCTCTCTCTCTCTCTCTGTGTCTCTCTCTCTGTGTCTCTCATTCTGTGTCTCTTTGTCTCTGTCTGTCTGTCTGTCTGTCTGTCTCTCTCTCTCTCTCTACCGTTGCTCAGCAAAAGCAAGGAACGACGAAAACGACGAACGAACAAACGAAAGAAGAAGAAGAAGAAGAAGAAGAAGAAGAAGAAAATCAACCAATCATTCTTTCTCCCTTTTGGTTCTGTCGACAAAAACTTGACCCCCCGACGCCATCCAAGTCAATTACCAGGCCGCGGCAGCAGATCACTCTTAAAAAACAAGCCGGGATAACTCTTGACAGCAACACGTGAATCACAAGGATCGCGGCCCCTTGCTGCTGTCTCCCCCCCCCCACCCCCCAGTCGATAAGGAAACTGCAGGGGAAGGCAGAGCAGCGGCGTATTGATTGGCCAGACGAGGAGGCCGAATAATGAGGCTGGTTATCTGCAATCTAATCTGCTTTCCTGCCAGTCTTTCAAAATCGGATACAGTTTTAATTGTAAAAGCTGAACCTCGTATTCGGCCATTTTTCTTGTTAGTTGCAATGTAATGACTTTCACTCTCTCTCTCTCTCTCTCTCCTCCACCCCCCTCCCCCCCCCCCTCTCTCTCTCTCGTCCCCCATCTCTCTCTCTCTCTCCCTTCCCTCTCTACCTGCTACCCCCATTCTCCTTCCACATCTCCCCCCCCCCTTTTTTTTTTGGTTCCTTCTTCTTTCTTTTTTTTCTCTTCCTCTCCTCACTTCTTCTCTTCTGTCTTTACAGTTCTTCTGGCGTCTGTCCGTCTGTTTGTCTCTGTTTCTGTCTCTGTGTATGTCTCTCTCTCTCTCTCTCTCTCTCTCTCTCTCTCTCTATATATATATATATATATATATATATATATGCATATAGGCAGATAGATAGATAGATATCGTTAAATACATACAGATATATTTATATATATGTATATATATATATATGTGTGTGTGTGTGTGTGTGTGTGTGTGTGTGTGTGTGTGCGTGTGTGTGTGTGTGTGTGTGAAAGTAAAAAAGGAAGATGGAAATGCTGTTTGCTATTGACAAACACCAGTCCACGAAATATGTAAGTAAAACGAAGAACGCCTTCACCATTTTTCCCCGATCTGTTACTGGAACTTAAATGCATACTACATTCTTCCACATTTTACACCTCAATTTATATCTATCTATCTATCTATCTATCTATCTATCTATCTATCTATATATATATATACCAGATGTCTCCCTTGTTTTTGTCTTTCTGTCTGTCCTCATGTCTACCTCTCTCTCTCCATCTCTCGCCCCTGTCTGTTTCCGTGACTCTGTCTGTCTGTCTGTCTGTCTCTCTACCCCCCCCCCTCCCCCACTCTCCCTCTTTCTCTCTCTTCCATGTTGTGAGTAGTTTCGGGTAGCTGAGAAAGTATGAACTGACACAAGTGCCAAATGGTGTTGGTCATGATTTAGGGTGTACCTGGACATGAGAAACGAGACAGAAACCTCTCCCTCTCTCTCTCCCTCTCTCTCTCTCTCTCTCTCTCTCTCTCGACTACAATACTTAGGATAAGGTATCGGCATACTTTGGTCTATTCTGTACATCTGTACATGTATGAATGACGATTCGCATGTATGATGACATTAAACAGTTTCAGTTCAGTTCAGTTCTCTCTCTCCCCGCCCCCCCCCCTCTATCTCTCTCTCCCCCCTCTCTCTCCTCTCTTTCTCTCCCTGTCTCTCTCTCCCCTCTCTCTCTGCCCCCTCTATCTACCCCTCTCTCTCTCCCTCTATCTCTCTCTCCGTCTCCCCTCTATCTCTCTCACCCCTTTCTCCCCCTCCCTCTCTCCCCCTCCCTCTCTCCCCTCTCTCTTCCCTCTCTTTCTCTCCCTCTCTCTCCCCCCTCTCTACCTCTCTTTCTCCCCTCTATCTCTCTCCCTTTCTCTCTCCCCCTCTATATATCTCCCTTCCATCTCTCTCCCCCCTCTCTCTCTCTCCCTCTCTCTATCCCCCTCTATCTCTCTCCCCCTCTCTCTCCCCTCTCCCCCTCTATCTCTCTCCCCCCTCTCTCTCCCCCTCTGTCTCCTCCCCCCTCTCTCTCTCCCCCCTTATCTATCTCCCTCTCTCTCCCCCTCTCTCACCCCCCCTCTCTCTCTCTCATTCTCTCTCCCTTCTATCTCTCTCCCTCTTTCTCTACCCCTCTCTCTCTCCTCCTCCGCTCTCTCTCTCTCTCTCTCTCTCTCTCTCTCTGAGAGCACTCACAGAATCTCTTGTTAGTAAGTAAAGAAGATGGTATGCATTGACACTGGCCATTGACAGCTGAACTGTGACAGAATCCGTTACAAGTTTCACTTTCAGTTTCTCAACGAGGCGTCAATACGTTCAGACAAATCCATACATGCTACGCCACATCTGCTGGGCAGATGCCTGGCCAGCAGCATAATAACCAAACGCGCTTAGCCAGGCCTTGAGTACATGCATGTATTTGTGGGCCCATCAGAGTGGATTTCTTCTACTGAATTTTGCCACAGGACAACACCCTCGTTGCCGTGGGTTCTTTTTCAGTGCGCCAAGTGCGTGCCGTACAAGGGACCTCGTTTAAAATCGTCTCATCCGAATGACTAGACGCTCAATTTGATTTTCCAGTCAAACTCAGAAGAAAGGGCGAGAGCGGGATTGGAACCCAGACCCTCACGGGCTCTCTCTCTGTATTAGCAGATGAGCGTGTTAACCATTCTGCCACCGCGGTGCTCCTGCAATCGGTTACAAGGCGTTGGACTTCTGGTCCAGTGTTCACCAGTGATCAGGGTTCGAGGCTCCAGCTTCAACAGGGCGTTGTGTCCCTGTGAAAGGCACTCTCTCCATACCAACGGCGAAAGAGACGACGTTAACAGCGTTTCATCCCAATTACCATCATCAAAATATTGTAAGCGGAACGCTCTTATACTGAAGAGGTGAATGTTGACAAAGAATACCACAGTTCTGACGACGGAAGCTAAAGGTTGGGTCATTCAGACACCCACTGGACATCCGAGGGGTCTGTGTAGAGGAGAAGAGAGGACTGGCTGTACTGAGTGAGTTAAATCCGATTTTTCCTCACTCCAACCAGGCATGACTGGGTACCTGACTTCGCCTGGCGAAGGTTCGAACAGCGGAAGGAGAGGACTGGGCCCCGACTCCCGCTCTCGCCTTTTCTCCCAAGTCTGACTGGAAAACCAAACTGAGTGTCTAGTCATTCGTATGAAACGATAAACCGAGGTCCCGTGTGGAGCACGCATTTGGCACACTGGGAATATGAAACCCATTGCAAAATAAGTGTTGTCCTCTGGAAAAAAAAAAATCTGTAGAATAAATCCACTCTGACAGGTACATAAACATATTTTATGCTCTCAAGGCATCGACTTAGCGCGTTGGGTCATGCTGCTGGTCAGGCATCTGCCCAGCAGATGTGATGTTGCGTATATGAATTTATCCCAACGCAGTGACGCCTCCTTGGAAAACTGAAACGCAAACTATCTATCCATATATCTTTCTGTTTATCTATCTGCAACATCAGCAGTATAAATCGTATCTCTCTCATCGGTCCCAGCAGTTCCAAAGACCACATCAAGATAACGCCTTACGTCACCCCCCCCCCCCCCCCCCCCGCCATCCCCCCCCCTCCCACACACACACACACAAAGGTCAGAGCCACTGACCAGTGACGTCAGCAGGTCACGAACTCCACGTGTGGGACAGGAAACTCCAGGTCACACGCCGCAGTTTTCAACATTGAATAGAATGACCAAGCCACAGTGAATGTTGATTCTTTATTTCAAACTTTTTTTTTCTTTTTTTTTGTTCACGAAAAAAAATACCAACAGAAGTATTCATTTCAGCTTTATGTACGTATTTTGAAAAGCCAGCCTCACACTAAGTATCTTATCATACCATGAAATAGTCCAGACACACTGTATCTCGAAAGCCAACCTCGCACTAAGTATCTTATTATACCATGAAATAGTCCAGACACACTGTATTTCGAAAGCCAACCTCACACTAAGTATCTTATTATACCATGAAATAGTCCAGACACACTGTATTTCGAAAACCAACCACGCACTAAGTTTCTCATTAACATAAAATAGTCCAGACACATTGAATATTATGCGTTTCTTTTTATGTATGTTTTGGACCAGTCTTTCACAATTAAAAAAAATAGTGACACTTACTTATCTGGTATATTGTATTTCTTTGCAGAGTGTTTCGTTTGTCTGTCTGTCTGTCTGTTTATTTGTTTGTTATACTCAGTTACCTGTTTGTCACTGCAGTCTGGACAGGCTGGTTGACTGCTGTGTCTAATCCCATGGCTAAAATTCTTGTCAGTCTTCGTTCAGATTAGTTTTTGTTTCAGTTTCTCAAGGAGGTGTCATTGCGTTCGGACAAATCGATACATGCAACACTAATACCATCGAAAAGCTGCATCCGCCAGACCTCTAGTGTGGACGACATGCTCATTGACCCCATTATTTTCACTTTTCTTTCTTTCTTTCTTTCTTTCCTTCTTTTTCCTCCCCGTCTATATTTCCTTCTTTCCTTTCCTTTCTTCCTGACTTTCCCCCTTCTTTCTTTCTTTCATTCTTTCTTTCTTACCTTCCTTCCTTCCCTTTCCCTCCGTCTATATTTCCTTCTTTCCTTTCCTCTCTTCCTTTCTTCCCTCCATTATTTCCACTTTTCTTTCTTTCTTTCTTTCTCAAGGAGGTGTCACTGCGTTCGGACAAATCGATACATGCAACACTAATACCATCGAAAAGCTGCAGCCGCCAAACCTCTAGTGAGTGTGGACGACATGCTCCTTTACCTGCAATGGCCAACGCTGCAAGCCAGACGGAGGCGTGCGAGACTCACCATGTTTTACAAGGTGCACAACGGCCCCGCACATGTTGACTCCAAACACCTCCCCTCTGTCATCCGCCTTAGCCACATAACTAGAAAGTCCCACCCCCTGCAGTACGACATCCCGTCCAACAGGACACAGTACCGGCAGATGACATTCTTTCCTAGAACCATCCCTGGAATGGAACAACTTGCCCACTGAAGCCGCCACTGCGCCATTCCTGGCTGCCTTCCAGGCCAGGGTGGCTAACCTATGACCAGCTCCAAACAACAGCCATCTCCCCCCCCCCCCACACACACACATACCCCCCCCCCCACCCCCCCAAGCCCCCTAAACTTGTTAAACTCAGAACTAACTAAAACAGCCCACTCGGACACCCCCCCTCTCCCTTCCCCTTCCCCCCGCCATCCCCCTTTCCCTCCGGAAAAGAAATTGTGTAGCAGATTCATCGACAAGTCGGTGTTGGCTACCCATCCAGAAGAAGAAGAAGAAGAAGAAGAAGAAAATCTGCTAGGCGGATGTCTGACCAGCAGCATAACCCAACGCGTTTAGTCAGGCCTTGTGTGCATACAAAAAAAAAAAAAAAGAAAAAAAAAGTGTACCTAAGCGAGTGGATTTCTTCTAAAGGATTTTGCCAGCCAAAGGACAACACTTTTGTTGTCATGGGTTCGTTTTCAGTGCGCCAAGTACGTGCAGCACACGAGACCTCGGTTTATCGTCTCATCCGATTGGCCAGATGCTTAGTTTGATTTTCCAGTCAAACCTGGGAGGAAGGGCGAGAGCTGGAATCGAACCCAGACCCTCACAGACACTGTATTGGCAGACAGGCGTCATCCATTTTGCCACCATTGCGAGCAAACCTGCACGCAGGAAAAAAAAAGAAAAAAAAAAAAGGATGGCGCTGTAGTGTTGCGACGCGCTCTCCGTGGGGAGAGCAGCCCGAATTTCACACAGAGAAATCTATTGTGATAAAAAGAAATACAAATACGAATACCTTCTGCGTTCTTCCCTCTTGCTATTAATGTGGATCTGTATGTCCTTTTTGACTCACTTGTGTAAACAAAGTGAGTCTATGTTTTAACCCGGTGTTCGGTTGTCTGTGTGTGTGTGTGTGTGTGTGTGTGTGTGTGTGTGTGTGTCTGTGTGTCCGTGGTAAACTTTAACATTGACATTTTCTCTGCAAATACTTTGTCAGTTGACACCAAATTTGGCATAAAAATAGGAAAAATTCAGTTCTTTCCAGTCATCTTGTTTAAAACAATATTGCACCTCTGGGATGGGCACAAAAAAATAAAAAAGAAGCCTAATTATATGCAAACTGCATTTACTGTTATATTTATATTTTTTTGTATTCTCTAAACTTGGCACTTTGATCTGATATTCTGACACAACAACAAGAGCAGTCATTATTATCATTTTTTGTTCAAACAGGAACTTCTTTTGCTAAGCATGGAATTTTTATTTATTTTGCAAACGTTTTGGTGCAGAGGGTAAAAAAGGGAAATTACTCTGTAATTAATGCTAGGGGACGTAACTTATAACAAGTGAGTCTTGAAGGCCTTGCCTCTCTTGTTATTATTCTTTTGATGTAAGACTACTCAGTTAACATAAAAGTGTTTTTGATCTGCATTTATTGTTGGAAATTCTCTCTCTCTCGCTCGCACTCTGAAAAGTCGTTTCAGAGAAGAACCATTATGAGCTAATACTACGATATTGTTCAAAAATATATATACAATATTCACGAATTACATGTAGAATGTGTAATTCATACATGCAAAAATGCGCATCATTTTCTAAAAATGATTCCTATTTATGTGTATCCGCTTCAAATGGGACCATGGCCTTTCTTGAAATAAAATATCATTATCGTTATTGTTATCGTCATCTCTCTCTCTCTCTCTCTCAATTGCATTTTATATTATTATATTTATATACATTTTTGTCATTGCACTATGATTATGTACCTGTACATGTTTACTGTGCATTTGAGTGTATTTGAATGTCATGTATGTACTTCTATAACCTTTTGGTATCTTGTGAGTATTTTGATTTCATTTCTCTTTGTCCTGAGGGCTGGATGTAAAAAAAAAAAAAAAGCATGTGCATGCTTATTCCACTTCCCTCATTAAAAAAAGTTCGTTCGTTCGTTCTCTCTCTCTCTCTCTCTCTCTCTCTCTCTCTCTCTCTCTCTCTCTCTCTCTCTCTCTCTCTCTCTATATATATATATATATATATATATCTTCCTCTCCTAAGGTTTGTTATCTATGTGTTTTTTTGTTTTCGTATTTATTTGTTTTATTGATTATTCATTTTGTGTTATTTATCAAAAAGAGTTATCTAATGGATTTTTTTTTTCATGCATAAGAATGTGTATTCATTTAGAGTGACAGGCATTAGTCGACAAATGCCTATCCCCTATTCCTTGCTTCTTTTTTTTCGCTTCTGTCTTTCTCAGCCAGAGAAACAACCCGTTCTTTGTATCTTTTTATCTGCCTGGGAAAAAAAACGATTTCCTCTCCTCACGATGATTCAGATGGTGTGTGTGTGTGTGTGTGGGGGGGGGGGGGGGGGGGGGGGGGGGGGGGGGGTAGGGGGGGTGTGTGGATGTGCGCGCACGCACGTGTGTGTGTTTGTGTGCGCGTGTTTTGTCTTCAGTTCAACGTCTATTCACTATAAGTGTTTTTAGACGACGTGCGCGTGTGTTCATGTACGCGTGTGTGTGTGTTTGTGTGCGCGTTTGTGTAAGTGTGTACGTGTGTGTGTGTGTGTGTGTGTGTGTGTGTACGTGTGTGTGTGAGCGCGCGCGCTTGTGCGTGCGTGCGTGCGTGAGTGTGAGAGCACACCAGATCAACGACTAAGATTTTTTAGACACTTGCTTCGCTTCAAACTTCATTTCTATCTTGAAAGCAACCTGTTCCTTTCACACACACACACACACACACACACACACACACACACACACACACACACACACACATACACACACATGCACACGCACACGCACACACGCACGCACGCACACAGACTGTCCTGTCAGTGAAACTCTTTAACCAGCTGACTGACCTCAAGCTTATCTCTGAAGACCAATACAGTACACACATCACGACGTACGTTCTATTTCAGAAGTAACACGTCCACCGCACACAGAACAAAAGCCCTTTAAAACACCATCAGTCCAATTGTTTTTTTTCAGACTGAACCTCGCAACCATGAGACCATCCACCACTCTCATCCTTGGCATCGTCCTTGTGGCCACCTCGTCCATGTCGGCGGCTCGGGTGGCAGTACCCACGGGGTGCACCTGGCAGGGGAAGCATTACCCGGAGGGGCACAGCTTCAGCCCGGACCCCTGCACCAGCTGCCAGTGCAGCGGGGGGCAGGCCATGTGCGCCGTCATGGACTGCATGATGCCTGCCTGCGTGGACATGGTGCACAGCCCTGACCAGTGCTGCCCCACATGCCCCAACGGTCAGTGTGTGTGTGTGTGTGGGGGGGGGGGGGATGGATGTGGGGTGGTTTGTGGGGGTGTGGAGGATGGGCGTAGGGGGTGGGGGTGAAGGTTGAATGTTGTTGGTTTATTTTTTTCATGTTGGTATGGCGTGGTGGTGTTTGTGGTTTGGTGTGTTGTGTGGTGTGTGGTGTGTTGTGTGTGTGTGTGTGTGTGTGTGTGTGTGTGTGTGTGTGTGTGTGTGTGTGTGTGTGTGTGCGCGCGCGCGCGTGTGTGTGTGTGAGAGAGAGAGAGAGACGACACGACACGACACGACAGGTTACGACTCAGTCAGCACCGCACAGCACTGCACGACACAATACGACACGACACGACACGGCTCAGCACAGCTCAGCACAGCACAGCACAACACGACACGACACGACACGACACGACACGATACGATACGATACGATACGACACGACACGACACGTGCAACGTGTGAGCACAGTATAAACTCTAAGCTTGTCAATGCTCCTTTGTCCTTGTTTGCATTGTGATTCAAGGAGACAGGTGGCAGAATGATCAAGACGTTCATCTGCCAATACATAGTCCGTGAGGGTCTGGGTTCGAATCCCGCTCTCGCCCTTTTTCCCAAGTTTGACTGGAAAATCAAACTGAGCGTCCAGTCGTTCGGATGAGACTATAAACCGAGGTCCCGTGTGCAGCACGCACTTCGCGCACTGCAAAAGAACCCCATGGCATTGAGAGTTTTGTCCTCTGGCAAAATTCCGAAGAAGAAATCCACTCAAGGCCTGACAAAGCTCGTTAGGTCATGCTGCTGGTCAGGCATCTGCCTAGCAGATGTCGTGTAGCGAAAATGGATTTGTTCGAACGCATCGACGCCTCCTTGAGAAACTGAAATTGCGAAACTGCATTGTAATCGTGTGTACTGTTGGACTATATGATAGTCGTGTTCGACTATGACCATCAGAACAGCAGAGAAGGTAACTGCTGTCCTTACTATCTGGGCTAGAATTTGACTATAGTGGAGAGTGTCTCGCCCTAGTTACATCCCCACTCTCTCGGCCAAGAGGGTTTTAGAGCAGTCGGGGTTGGGATGGTTTCCCCCAAAGGCCAACAAGCCCCCAGGGCTGCAGCACTAAGAGCCAGTGAAACCTTGCCTCCTAGATTTGAGAGTCATAGTCCTTCACAAAAATGACTAAGCTGTAAATTATTTCCAATTGCAATGGTGAACAATCAAAGGTTATTCAACCCTTTCACCGCCAGTCAATTTAGAGTACAAAATTCCCTTGTGGTATAAACACAGAAAAGACAGTGGCTAAGAATAGCTGGGGATTCCCTCCCCGATGTATAGAAAATATGGCCTATCCTACCACCGAACATTAAGAGCAGTAGGTTCATGGATAACAGACCAATGAATGGTCACCTTTCAGTGACATGGGTCCTCTACCACGCCTGTGCATAAATGCGAGCTTGGCGATGAAAGGGTTAATCCAACTGATCTTGGTGTGCCATGCTTGGCTTGCAGGCCCCAACTGCCGTGCCCCAGACGGCACCATCATCCCCGCAGGACAGGAAGTGAAGATCGATTCCAGCACCACCTGTCGCTGCGAGCAGTCCCACTTTATGATGAACTCTGACGCCGTCTGCATGGTCGCCGTCAGCCGCTAAACGAAAGTGGAGGGGGAGGAGGAGGAGGACACCAAAACGAAGAAGTCGTCACACCCTTTTCTGTAACAAAGTGGACACCAAACTGTTACGTCAGTCATAAACAAGTGCTGGATAACTCAGTCATTGTTTGTTGTTGTTGTTGTTTAATTCTTGTAGTTTTTGTTGTTGCTGTTTTTATTTTTTCATACCGCCCTTTTTTTTTCAAATCGGCAAGCATGTCAGCAATTTCTCTTTTCAAGATAATAAAGTGTTTTTGTGTCCTTATGTATCTGGCATCTTAAAAAAAAAGAAAAAAAAAGTGAACACCTCAGAGAACACCGTAATCAAATCTCTGTGTGTGTGTGTGTGTGTGTGTGTGTGTGTGTGTGTGTGTGTGTGTGTGTGTGTGTGTGTGTGTGTGTGTGTGTGTGTGTGTGTGTGTGTGTGTGTGTGTGTGTGTGTATCTGTGTCTATCTATCTATCGATCGATCTATCTATCGATCTTTCTATCTATCTATCTATCTATCAATCTATCTTTGTAACTGTTTTATTTCTCTTTCTTCCCTCCTGTCGGGGTTTTTTTTCAAGTCATTTTCTTTCTTGCCCTCGTTTTTTTTTCTTTTTTTTTCTGGCTTTCTGTGTCTTATCTGGTTTCTTTCACTCTCTTTGTCTCTGTCTGTGTTTCTGGCCCTCTCACTTTGTCTGTCTGTCTGTCTGTCTGTCTCTCCTTACTTTCTTTCCCTCTTTCCTTCCATCCAACCTTCCTTCCTTCTCTGTTTCCCTTCTCCCCCTTCCCTTTTTCCGTTTTCTTTCCATCTTTCTGTCTTTCTTTCTTTTTTTCATTCTGTTTTCTTCTTTCTTTTCTCCCTTCTTTTCACCTTTCTTTCTCTCTCCCCCCCCCCCGTCTTCATTTCCTTCTTTCATTTCTTCCTTACTTTCCTTCCTTCTTCTCATCTTTCTTTCTTTTTTTCGTTCTTTTCTTCTGTATTTTTTTCATACATCTTTATTTCCTTCTTTCTTTTCCTTTCTTCCTTTCTTTCCTCTCCTATTTTCACCTTTCTTTCTTTCTTTCTTTCCGTCCTTCCTTTTCCCCTCCGTCTTTATTCCCTTCTCTCCATTCCTTTCTTCCTAACTGTCTTTCATTCTTTTCATCTTTCTGTCTTTCTCTGCCCCCCCCCCCCCCAACTCCGGTTTTATTCCCTTCTTTCCTTTCTTCCTTACTTCCTCCCTTCCTTTCAACTTTCTTTCTTTCTTCTTTCGTTCTTTTTTTCTTTCCTCCCTTCTTTTCACCTTTCTTTCTCCCTTTCTTTCCCCCATTATTTTCACTTTTCTTTCTTTCTTTCTTTCCTTCCTTCTCTTTCCTCCCCGTCTATATTTCCTTCTATCCTTTCCTTTCTTCCTGACTTCACCTTCTTTCTTTCTTTCATTCTTTCTTTCTTTCATTCTTTCTTACCTTCCTTCCTTCCCTTTCCTTCCGTCTATATTTCCTTCTTTCCTTTCCTTTCTTCCTTTCTTCCCTCCATTATTTTCACTTTTCTTTCTTTCTTTCATTCATTCACTCATTCTTTTTTTCCTTCCTTCCTTTTCCCTCCGTCTATATTTCCTTCTTTCCTTTCTTCCTTTCTTCCCTCCATTATTTTCACTTTTCTTTCTTTCTTTCTTTCATTCATTCATTCTTTCTTTCTTTCCTTCCTTCCTTTTCCCTCCGTCTATATTTCCTTCTTTCCTTTCCGTTCTTCCTAACTTTCTTCCCTTCCTTTCATCTTTCTTTCTTTTGTTCTTTCTTTTCTTCCGATTTTTTCCCCCTCAATCTTTATTCCCTTTTCCCCCCCTCTCCTTTCTTCCTGTCTTTCCTCCCTTATTTCCATTTGCTTTCTTTCTTTCTTTTTTTTTTTCTATCACATATATATATCCGAGCGGTCTCCACCTGTACGGAAGTGATAGCTGAAGACGGAGGATGGCAGCCTAAGAAGTCAGAGAACAGCGACGGGACAATGAGATAATGAGAGATAATTAGAGATAATTAGACAAACGATCAGGAAACTCCATCCCCGCTCCCCCTTTCACCTCGCCAATTAAGAGACACCGGTGTAGCAAGCTGGGGTGATTCCCCCCCCCCC
>NC_134896.1:29989847-29999847 GCF_041734735.1 Babylonia areolata
GGAACAACCAGCCAAGTAAACCAACCAAAAGTTTTCAGTTTCAGTTTCTCAAGGAGCCGTCACTGCATTCGGACAAATCCATATACGCTACACCACATCGGCTAGGCAAAGGCCTGACAGCAGCATAACCCAACGCGCTTGTCAGGTCTTGAGTGCATGCTTAAACATTTGTGTACCTATCAGGAGACGACTACACATCTCCTACAAGGAGCACAAGACCAATGACTATGTGCGGAACCTGGTCAGCAACCTTGTTGGGCCCCAAGAACCACTGCTGGCGACTGTCAAACGACGGAAGATGGCATGGTTTGGTCACGTCATACGACATAACACCCTCTCCAAAACCATCCTGCAAGGGACTGTAGAGGGAGGGCGCAGACGGGGGCGGCAGAGAAAGAGCTGGTCCGACAACGTCAAGGAATGGACCAAAATGACGATGCCAGATCTCCTTACGACAGCTGCCAACAGAACGGCATGGCGAGCTATGACATCTTCCTCATGTCCCCCCAACGACCCCAGCGGTCGAGGGAATGAGAGAGACCTATCAAAGTGGATTTCTTTTTTTTACATAATTTTGCCAGAGGACAACACTCTCGTTGCCGTGTTTTTTGTTGTTGTTTGTTTGTTGTTTTTTTAATGCGCCAAGTGCGTGCTGCACACAAGATGTCGGTTTATCGTCTCATCCGAAAAACTAGACGCTCAGTTTGATTTTCCTGTCAAACTAGGGAGAAAGGGCGAGAGCGGGATTCGAACCCACACCCTCACGGACTCTCTGTATTGGTAGCTAGCTGGACGTCTTAACCATTCTGCCACCTTCCTCCTCCAACATCATAAACGAACGAAAGAAAACAAACACCAGGCCATGTAAACCATCATCATAAAACATGAACAAACGAAAGAAAATAAACAACACAATGCACTCACACAGACCTGAAGTACGCAAACTTTTTGTTGAATATCAGGAAATCGTGTTGTGTACAGTTTGGTCAGAAAACGTCTTTTTTCTTTCTTTCTTTCTTTCTTTAGTTTAATATCTTTTCACTGTCAACTGATATTAGACTGGGGGGAGAGGTATGTAAATGTGTATGTGCGGTTGAGAGATGGAGGAGGGGGTACGAGGGAAGAGGTGGTGGGATAACGGAAGTAAGAGAGTAGTAGGAAAGGAAGAGCCACAAAGGACTGGACTGACTAACAGTGAGTTATGATATGAATTATTACAATGAATTAAACATCCCTGTAACAATATAAGGCATGCTTATGATGATAAAAAAAAACAACAAAAAAACAACGTGATCAGTCAAAGGTAGATACCAACTGGGCTTTCATTCAAACATTCAGATTTTTTTTTATAGTAATAAATAATAGTTCAAAATATCTCCCAAGGACAAAATGTCTGTTTTGGTGGTTACTGGTCGGCTAGTTTTAATCAAAGATCGGTTGTCTTGTTTTTGGACATTGGACAAGTATGTGATAGTCATTTACTTCTATTGCTTTAAAAAAAAAATCATCTGAATGGTGTATTCTGCATACGTTGAGAAAGACAGAATACCCAAATCAGTGTACACTCCCATGCTCACCCCGTTGAATAACAAACAACCTAAAAGCAAAAAACGAAACAAAAAATACTCCTCGGGTAGAACCGTTCCACGTCGACCACACACACACACACACACTCTCTCTCTCTCTCTCTCTCTCTCACACACACACACACACACACACCTTTCAGTTCGACAAGCAGAGTTTCTGACGGTGAGAAAAACGATGATTTGGATCGATACATTTAAGTACTGGTATCATCTCCCTTGTACCCACCCAACGCCTCCACCGCTTTTGGTTTCGTTGCTGTTGTTGTTGTTGTTGTTGTTGTTGTTGTTGGTGGTGGTGGTGGTGGTGGTGGTGGTGTGTGTGTGTGTGTGTGTGTGTGTGTGTGTGTGTGTGTGTGTGTGTAGAATACCCATAGACACATATATAAGAAATCAGCAGGAATCACATGTAATCCACGAATGCTTTGCCTTTTGTAACAGAAAAGTGTGTGTGTGTGCGTGCGTGCGTGCGTGTGTGTGTGTGTGCGTGCATGCGTGTGTGTGTGTGTGTGTGTGTGTGTGTGTGTGTGTGTGTGTGTGTGTGTGTGTGTGTGTGTGTTCTTCTTCAGTTTAACGTCTATTCACTATAAGTGTTTTTAGACGGAAAGGAGTCAAGTAGTGAATAAAGGAAAGGGTGTGCATGTGAATATTAGTGTTAAAAAGTGTTCATGTTATGTATCAGAGGAAAGGTAGATTATTATAAGAAAAAGTCTAAAGAGATTGTGGTGTGTATTGAATGAGATGTCATGGTGGGGGGGGGGGGGGGGGAGAATATGTATATGCATATCAACAAGTATTAACCTACAACAATGTAAATATAAATAACAACATTAATTAATTGTAATACATCAAAGGAGGATACCAACTGGACTGGAGTTTAAAATTTCCGAAAACATTCTAAGCAATGAATAATCATTCAAAATCTTTTCAGTGGCTAATGAAATATTGGAAGAAAAGTCATCAGTTATATTTTTTGGAATTAACTGTCTTATGCTCGGACAATGAACGAGTAGATGGCTTACAGTTATTTGCTTACCGCATATACATTTTATATTCTTAGAAAATTTTGTACGAAAGGCATGTGTGTGTGTGTGTGTGTGTGTGTGTGTGTGTGTGTGTGTGTAGAATACCCATATATATATATATATATATATATATATATATATATGAAATCAGCAGGAATCATATGTAATTCACGAATGCTTTGCCTCTTGTGACAGAAAACAGCACCCAACCCATTCCAGAATGACACTCCAATATCTAGCAAAAAATAAAATAGAGTGAAATAAACCGAAAGTGCCCCGTAGAATAAAGAGCAGCTTGTGTAATTTCATCTGTTCTTTAGCACACAGAGACTATGTTCCCTGTGCAATGGAGGTTGAATTTGAAGGATAGAGTACACCATCATTTACTCCCCCTCCCTTCGCCCCCCCCCCACCTCCTCTCTCTCTCTCCCTCTCTCTCTTCCCAGTACCCTCTCTATCTCTCCACCCCTCCATCCCCTTTCCATCCCTCTCTCTCCCTCTCTATCTCTCTCTCAGCCTCTGTGTGTGTGTGTGTGTGTGTGTGTGTGTGTGTGTGAAAGTATGGAATGGATTGCTTTTGTTTCTCGTTCAAAATGCGCAAATGGGACACTTTCAGACATGGCATAGGACTGAACACAGCACCTACTTACATGAATGTATGACAGTGTAGTCTTGTCCGACTATGACCATCAGAACAGCAGAGGAGGCAATTGCTGCCTCGACTGTCTGGGCCAGAAGCTGACAAAAGAGGAGAGTGTCTTGCTCAAGTTAACTGCCCCCTCTCTCTCTTGACCAAGAGGGCTTTTGCGACAGTCGGCGTTTGGATGGTTCCCAAACAGCCCCAAAGACTGAAGCACTAAGAGATGGTGCGATCTCTTCCTCCTCCCCCTCCCCCACCCCCAAACTCCGCCTCCCCCTGCCCCTCTTAGTTTGGCAGACATAGTCCTTTATAAAAGACTAAGCTGTAAAGGAATTCCCATTGAAGAAGAGAAACCGTTGACCATACAGCTGTTGGCTGCGACAGGGTAATAGTCTGGCCTAACCTTTCGGAGAAGTGATGCATGCATGCCTTTGTGCCATTTTACTTGGTGGATGGCAAGAAATACATGTAGAATTCAGTTTTGCTTTTGCTGAAACGTTGTGTGTGTGTGTGTGTGTGTGTGTATGTGTGCGAGCGTGCGTGCGTGCGTGCGTGTGTGTGTATGTATGTGTGTGTGTGTGTGTGTGTTGTTGTTGATGTTGTTGTTGTTGTTCTTGTTGTTGTTGTTGTTGTTTGTTTTTTCTTTGGAATTGGCATATGTCACATGCATCATTTTGCTTGAATTACTTTTTTGGCCATCTTTCGATTTTTCCTTTGCTGTTTACGGTTTGTTTTCCTGTTTTTTCTTTCTTTGCCGGAAGTCTTCCGCCTTTTCTTTTCTTCAGGCTTTGAATCGACCTTGGTCTGTTCCTCTGCCTGCTCTTGGTTTTCCGTCCCGGACTCGGGGACCTGTGGTAGTGGGACCGGTTCTTCGTTCAGTGACTGGAGGACTTGGCTTTCCTGCCCAAGGGAGGTAACGGCCTGTGCTGTTCAAATGGAAGCTTCCAGAAACTACGACGTTCTGCGGTCTTTTGTTGTGTGTGTGTGTGTGTGTGTGTGTGTGTGTGTGTGTGTGTGTGTGTGTGTGTGTTTTGTTAATTTTTTTTTTTTTTGGGGGGGGGAAGAGGGTTTCTTTTGTTTTTGTTTGTCTTTCTTTGTTTTCGTTGATTTCTTATATATATATATATATATATATATATATATATATATATATATATATATATATATATATATATATATCGTTGTATAAATGAATTGATTTGTTTCTCCAATACTTGACATTTTTGTTTTCTTTCTTTTTTATTTTGTGAGGGCGGGGGTGTGGGTGTGGGGGTATTACATTGAAATTATGGTTAAACAAGATCTCCCTGTTTCTTCCAAGTTTCTTTAGTGTTAGTTTACTTCTTTCTTTTTTTTTTATATTTCCTATATTTGATGCATCTAACAATCTATACCTTTTTTCCTTTCCTTCTGTCCTTCCTCCCTGGCTCCGTTTACCATCTTTACTTCTTCTTCTTCTTCTTCTTCTTCTTCTGTTTTCGCTTCACTTCACACGTGTACAGTTTTCAATGGGCATTGTAACTTCTTTGGTGCTACGGACCTAACAGTCAACATGTATTTATGGTTGATGTATATGACAGAGATGGACAGGTATTTTTCTGTGAAGATATCTGTCTGTCTATCTATCTATCTATATATATATATATATATATATATATATATATTACTTTGCTTGTGTTTGTTTACTTGACCTCCTTCCATTATGAACGTACAGTCGAGTACACACACGCTCTCTCTCTCTATATATATATATGATAGCACATCAACTGCATCGCCACATATAACATACAAAAGGAACAGCTGTCTCTTCAAGACGCGCAAGGTGACACAGGTAAGATAAAAGAAATCAGCGGCCGTGGCGAAGTGGTCAGCGTCGCGGACTGACAGCTGGGAGGATGCGGGTTCGAATCCCAGCGGAGGTGGGTTTTTCGGCCCGTGGCCGGCTCCTACCCAGAGTTGAGTGTGCTGTGGGCTTAAATGGGGAGACTGGGACCACACAGTCGAGTGTCATCCACTTCAATGATGCGTCTTTGGGTGTGTTGCTCTAATTACCTGACCAACACTGCAAATGTGTATCTCTCGGGCCTGGTTAACGCCGGTATATCATTATGACAGAAAGCGTAGAGTACAGCCTTGTCACGCAACCCCAAACCAGAATGGACCTCCATAGCAACATCGTCATCGTCATCCTCCTCCTCCTTCTTCATCATCAATATAAACAAAACAGTTTTCAAAGTCTGTGGCCTTTCATGCCCTGCTCTCATGGTAACCTGTTTCGATACCCCTCCACTTCTGCGCTTGGGGTGAGTCCTGTCAATGTCTTCAGTGTCGGCATATTCATGGGGGACTGTTGTTTGAGGGACGTGGTGGCGGTCTCCACTCCGGGGGGGGACGCTCACTCAGACTGGCTCCGTGACTAAGCCATTATTGTCATTAGTAGGAGGCTCAGTAGGTGACGTCCTAAGTACGTTGAATCTGAACAGGCACCACTGAATACCACAGAGGGGACTCAGCAGCAGTGCAGGGTCTCCTCTGGTGTGTGGCCTCCTGGCGACCTAACATCGATGGTTCCGTTCCCTGTGGACTGCCGACGCTGGAACTGTGACGGACGAACCCGGGTGTGGCCGTGTATGGGGGAATCTAGATGAGCGGCGTGGGAGTAATGCCACTGAACCGGTGCAGTTTCAGTTTCAGTTTCAGTAGCTCAAGGAGGCGTCACTGCGTTCGGACAAATCCATATACGCTACACCACATCTGCCAAGCAGATGCCTGATCAGCAGCGTAACCCAACGCGCTTAGTCAGGCCTTGAGACGAAAAAAAAAAAAAAAAAAAAAATATATATAGCTTACAAAAATAAATAAATAAATAATAATTATGATATCAAAAAAAAGAAAGAAAAAAGGTAGTAGTAATGAAAATAATGATAAAATAATAATAATAATAATAAATAAATAATTAAATAAATAAGACAACAATGATGATAAATAAGCAAATAAATATAAAACATGAAGACACACATTCACACATACACCCACACATGCATAACAGATATGCCCCCAAAACGCAGTTTCACAGATATGAAAGCACAGTCAAATACATATAAACGTACATGAGGGGTGCAGATGATGGGGCAGAAAAAAAAGAGATCTTGAATGGAATCGTCAGACTGACAAATCTGTTATCAGATCAAAAGACAGAAGAAACAGGAAGGGTGTGGGAAGACTATCAAGAAGCAACAGCTCGCAATGGATCAGTGAAGTCACTGTACACCAGAAGGGTTGCTGGAGACTATCAGCAAATAGTACTGACGATAAAGCGAGAGAGAGAGAGAGGGAGAGAGAGAGAGGGGGGGGGGGGGAGAGAGAGAAGGGGGCGGAGGGATAACATCAAAAGTTGTCTCGGTATTATTGTATTGTATTGTATTGTATTGTATTGTATTACTCCTTTTGTCGCAACAGATTTCTCTGCGTGAGATTCGGGCTGCTCTCCCCAGGGAGAGCGCGTCGCTACACTGAGAGCTCCACCCTTTGTGTGTGTGTGTGTGTGTGTGTGTGTGTGTGTGTGTGTGTGTGTGTGTGTGTGTGTGTGTGTGTGTTTCTGCCTGAAGTTTTATTTGTTTTCTTATCTGGGCTGGGTTGCTGCAAATAGCGAACATTTGGAAATGATATTAATAATAATGATTATAATAACAACTGGAATTTATCAGCGCTTTCCTCATTGCACAAAGCGCTTTACAATCCACACAGACACGCATATGAAACACACTCAGTCCTCAACTCACAATCATTTACAATAAACATATATATGCGCATACAAATTCGTGCGTACAACAGAAACATACATACATACATGCATGCATGCATCCATACACACATACATTCGACGCACACACAATGCAGCGTTACAAACATATCTACACAAACAACTAACTACTTTCACGTATGAGAGAGGGTCTGGAGGAAATGCTGCTGGAAGAGGAAAGTCTTGAGGTTAGACTTAAAAGGAAGGCAGTGAGGGGCTGTGACGGACGTGGTGAGGCAAAGAGTTCCATATTTGAACAGCAGATGATGAAAAGCCTCGCACACTGATCCAAGACTTGGCAGTCTGGTGAAAGACATTTCCACAGCCAAGGACCAAGGCCCTCTGTGAAGATAAAGAGTTGGATAGCAAAGACCCCCCGAAAGAAAAGAAAAAAGACAAAAAAAGACTGTGTTGTCAGTGCAGCATGGCCGTTTCTCTCATTCTCTCTCGCCTTGACTACTATAACTCTCTATTGTCTGGTTTGCCTGCTTCATCCATTCAGTCCCTTCAGCGCAGACAAAATTTTGCTGCCCGACTCGCCCTCAGAAAGAAAAGATCTGAGCACATCACTCCTCTTTTGCAATATCTCTACTGGCTCCGTGTCTCACACAGAATAAACTGCAAGATCAGCACTCTAAATTATAAATGTATTCACAAATCTGCCCCTTCCTATCTCTGTGGGTGCCTTCACCTCTACACTCCATCTCGCTCTCTACGATCGGCTTCGGATCCACTCTGTTTACGCATACCCAAATTCAAACATTCGACTGTTGGCCGCCGTTTTTCTCTGTCTCTGGACCTTGCAATTGGAATTGGAATGAACTTCCTCTTTCGCTTCGTCAAGTCTCCACTCTCAGCTCTTTCAAGTCTGGCCTTAAAACCTACTTCTTCCCAAAATAGCCTCCCTTCCCTGCCTCTTCCTTGTCTTCAGTTTTTTTTTCTCCAGTTTTAGAGTTATGCATGCGTGTGAATGACTGGTGCGAAAGCGCTTTGATTTGTCTCTACAGAGAGGCCAGGACCATCATCCACAACCGATACCAGAACCAGTGGAAGAGAAGGCTGGGTCCAAACAGTGGTGTCGATCCAATCCACCAGCTCCAGAGACACCAGCAGACAGTCCTCTTCAGACTGAGAACTGGCCACTGCCGACTACTGAGTCACCTTCACCGTATGAAGATCGCCCACACTGATGAGTGTCCATGTGGCACTGGACCCCAGACCCCTGAACACATCCTCCAACACTGCCCAACCCATGAAGCTCTACGGCGTCAAACCTGGCCAGGGGGCACAGAGCTACAGGCGCAGCTTTGGGGAGACCGCCACGACCTGGAGAAGACCGTGGGTTACATCGTGGCGACAGGGGTGACCGTCTGACGCAGCCAAAACATCGAACGCAGAAGAAGAAGAAGTCTCTGCACAAGATTCAGCGCTATATAAATACCATTATTTATTTTTAAAAAAATTTTTTTATTACCGGCGAGTGAAGGAACTGAGACCGACACTCTGCTCAAAGTGCACGTGGAAAATAAAACCACGTACTTCATGAACTACGACTGAAGTCTGTCTACCCCTTTGAAGTCCCCATTCCCCAACCCACCCACCCACCACCACCACCTCTAGCTCACGCCCACCTCCTCCCACTCCCAACCTCCCATCTCTCATCTCACCCTCAGCTTTTCCCCATACTCCAAGCGCGACCACTCTTAACACCCCCCACAACCTTACCGCCAAATTCTCAGCTTCCCCCTCCCACCCTAACTCCACCGCCACCCTCCACTCCTATCCCCAGCCTCACAGTATCAGTATCGGTAGCTCAATGAGGCGTCACTGCGCTCGGACAAATCCATATACGCTGCACCACATCTGCTAAGCAGATGCCTGACCAGCATCGTAACTCGACGCGCTTCGCGCCAGCCTCAGCAGTGCCTTACCTTTTACCTAACCTGTCCAGCCTCAGCAGTGCCTTACCTTTTACCTAACCTGTCCAGCCTCAGCAGTGCCTTACCTTTACCTGACCTACCCAGCATCAACAATGCTTTACCTTTACCTGACCTACCCAGCATCAACAATGCTTTACCTTTACCTGACCTACCCAGCATCAACAATGCTTTACCTTTACCTGACCTACCCAGCATCAACAATGCTTTACCTTTACCTGACCTACCCAGCATCAACAATGCCTTACCTTTACCTGACCTACCCAGCATCAACAATGCTTTACCTTTACCTGACCTACCCAGCATCAACAATGCCTTACCTTTACCTGACCTACCCAGCATCAACAATGCTTTACCTTTACCTGACCTACCCAGCATCAACAATGCTTTACCTTTACCTGACCTACCCAGCATCAACAATGCTTTACCTTTACCTGACCTACCCAGCATCAACAATGCTTTACCTTTACCTGACCTACCCAGCATCAACAATGCTTTACCTTTACCTGACCTACCCAGCATCAACAATGCTTTACCTTTACCTGACCTACCCAGCATCAACAATGCTTTACCTTTACCTAGCCTACCCAGCCTCAGCAGTGCCTTACCTTTACCTAGCCTACCCAGCCTCAGCAGTGCCTTACCTTTACCTAGCCTACCCAGCCTCAGCAGTGCCTTACCTTTACCTGACCTACCCAGCCTCAACAATGCTTTACCTTTACCTAGCCTACCCAGCCTCAGCAGTGCCTTACCTTTACCTGACCTACCCAGCATCAACAATGCTTTACCTTTACCTGACCTACCCAGCATCAACAATGCTTTACCTTTACCTAGCCTACCCAGCCTCAGCAGTGCCTTACCTTTACCTAGCCTACCCAGCCTCAGCAGTGCCTTACCTTTACCTAGCCTACCCAGCCTCAGCAGTGCCTTACCTTTACCTAGCCTACCCAGACGAGGAGCAGGTCCGCTTCGCCTATTCCCGTTCCGCCTACTGACAATCGATGACCAGTATG
>NC_134896.1:30009847-30014847 GCF_041734735.1 Babylonia areolata
GCACGCACGCATAAACACACACGCACGCATGCGCGCGCCACACACACACACACACACACACACACACACACACACACACACACACACAGAGTCACACGATAACAATACCATAAAATTCTTCTTGTAAAAAAGTAAAAATGACCGAGGACGAGAAGACGGTGATAATAATGATGGTGATGATGATGATGATGATGATGATGAAGAAAAAGAAGAAGAAGAAAAATAGTGATAACATTGAATTATGATGGTAATGAGGGGTATTGTGGCCTTTTTTAAATTTTTTATTTTATTCTTTCATTGCAGCCTCACCTCCCTTTTTCAGAAGATGTGTCGAAAAATTCCTGTGGACCAACCTCTTCTTAAAAAGAACAGAAAAAGAAACCCCAATCCCTGAAATATTCTCCAAAGATAAAGACTGCCCTGTTTTCAATCTGTCTTTTCATTTCTTAACCTCTTTTGTTTTTGTCATTATCAGCTCAACAACTCTAACAGTCTGCCCCCCCCCCCCCCCCCCCCCCCCCGCCCCCCTTTCAAATTCGCATAGAAACTTCTCTTATCCACATCCTGAAAGAATCTGCTGGCTTCCCATTCTTGAAGATTTCTCTCCTTACTGTCTTGGATTTGTCAGCAACTTTTTATTTATTTATTTTTAAAAAATTTTTAAAAATAATTTTCACAGATCATTCGATCCTCTTTTAAAACACTTCTGTATTAATCGAACTGCCTTCGTTTGGTTCATGTCCCATCTTACTGATTTATTTCAATCAATAGATAACGGTAATTTGCAACCTGAGCCTGTCAAACTCAATAACGGTGTTCCCCAGGGATTTGTTTTGGGTCCTGTCCTCTTTACTCTCTAGACGAATATATGTATGTGTGACATCACTGGCGCTTCTGGGTTATCAGTATACCTCTTCGTAAAGCATTCGGCTGTTTCTATGCAAAAGGCAAAGTTTGAAAAGGTGGTGTTTTTAGTTGTTGTTTATTCGTTTTGTTTAGCTTGTTTGCTAGCTGCATTCTTATTGATAGTAGTTGTAGCAACAGCAGCAGCAGTAGCAGTAGCAGTAGCAGTAATAGTTTGCATCCGTCACTTGAAGACAAATAAGAAAAGTGTGTCAGACACGGTGAAAGCCCTTCAGGTTTCGTTTGAGAACTCGGCTGCTTTTTGCAAAACAACTACTTCTTCTTCGTTCGTGGTCTGTAACTTCCACGTTCACTCGTATGTACACGAGTGGGCTTTTACGTGTATGACCGTTTTCTCCCCGCCATTTACGCAGCCATACTCCGTTTTCGGGGGTGTGCATGCTGGGTATGTTCTTGTTTCCATAACCCACCGAACGCTGACATGGATTACAGGATCTTTAACGTGCGTGTTTAATCTCCTGCGTGCGTATACACACGAAGGGGGTTCAGGCACATGCAGGTCTGCACATATGTTGACCTGGGAGATCGGAAAAATCACTACCCTTTATCCACCAGGCGCCGTTACCGAGATTCGAACCCGGGACCCTCAGATTGAAAGCCCAACGCTTTATCCCCCTCGGCTCTTGGGCCCGTCCTACTGCAAAATGACCGAATCAACATCTGGTGACAACAGCTGGTAAATTTGCTTCTCGTCCAGAAAAAAACATGAACCTGGAATCTAAATTACAAGGTGCCAAACCAGGGGTCCACTTAAAGACTATCCAACAGCCATTCGACCTGCAGCATCTGTAGGAAGGTTCATCCAAATCCAAGTGGAAAGCAGCGTACTGATACAGTGTCCAACGGGCGCAATAGCCGAGGGGATAATGCGTTGGACAAAAACGGTTATACAAGTTAAAGGCCACTCGTATACATACGAGTGAACGTGGGAGTTGCAGCCCACGAACGAAGAAGAAGAAGAAGATACTGTGTCCGTGATATGACACATCTTGTCAAAATGACAATGCTAAAAGCCTGCTGAACATCACCTTGAAACTAATTTTGAGGAAAAACTGTGGAGTCGGGCTGAGTCCTTGCGAACGACTGTAGAGTTTATCAGAGTTAATGCGTCAAACCAGATTACACAGGTTGGCAACTGGAACGTAGAAGAAGAATCTTGCAAGAAGGAGGAATCTGATTTTTTTTTTCTTCAATTCTTTACTAACAATGACAGAGTACGGTAACAATGACATAACTCTGCTGCCAGACTCATTTGCAGAGCTTCTAAATTTGACCATGTTTCTCCTCTCCTTCAGTCTCTCCACTGGTTGCCTGTTTCTGATCGAATAGACTACAAGCTGTCCACTCTGACCTTTTCTGCAGTCAACGGATCTGGCCCCAAGTATCTTTCTGAACCCATTCATATCTATTCCCCGTCTCGCCAGCTCCGTTCTTCCTCTGATACTCGACTTCTCAGGATACCTCACGTCAGAAGTAAGACCTATGGACACAGATCGTTTTCTTTTCTATCGCCAAAGACGTGGAACAAGCTCCCTGATAACCTCCGTCATTCTGATTCCCTCGCATCTTTTAAATCTCGTCTCAAAACTCACCTTTTCCCTCAGCAATAAGTTCAATTGTGGCAGGTCCACTTCCTTTGCGTTAGCTGTGCTTGACTATCTGTGTATACATATGTATGTGTACATAACTACATGCATGTATATGAATGTGTATTGTGTGTGCGTGTGCGTGTGTTTATGTAAGTTTGTGCCTGCCTGTGTGTGCGTATGTGTTAGGGTAGCTGTTTGATACACATGTTAAAATGTATGTATGCAGCCTGTGTGTGTGTGTGTGTGTGTGTGTGTGTGTGTGTGTGTGCGTGTGTGTGTGTGTGTGTGTGTGTGCGTGTGTGTGTGTGTGTGTGTAGTCACATTTTGGTGTGTGTATGTAACATAGATGTTTTATGTTAACAAAAGCGTTTTTGTAAAGCACTAGAGCAGATTTCTGGACAGTGTGCTATATAAGTATCCATTATTATTATTATTATTATTATTAACTCTGAAGTGGCACTCACAGGGTTTGGAAAGAGAAAGTAACATTAACACGCTACCATAAATCTGACGGTAGGGACTATGAAGTCTGCAGTCCTCTGTCCCCTATGAAAATAATCATGTTAACCTGTTATAAGGTAATGCCCATCCATTCATAAACCCGATCACAAACAAGGCATCAGGCTGCAGCGTCCTGGTGCTACTCCAGCAAAGGACGGTGAAGAACGAGTGTTTGATGAAAGACACAAGACAGACCTGTGCCAATGTTCGTCCTAGTCAACGGCTGGCTATCAACACGTTTCTCATGTACGTCAGCAAGTTAACAAAGAGAATTATTTCGTCAACAATCAATCCGTTCATTTTAAGTGCTTGATTTTTTTTTTATTTTTTTAATTTTTTTTATAAAACGGCTGTTGAAACATGAAAAACTTTAATTGAGGTGGTTAGTTTTTGTCGTCGTCGTTGTTGTTTGGTTTTGAGAAGAAATACAACGTGTGCGTTTGTGTGTGATGAAAACAGGTTTCCCTTTAACTCACTCAGTACGGCCAGTCCTCTCTTCTCCTCGACACAGACCCCTCGGATGTCCAGTGGGTGTCTGAATGACCCAACCTTTAGCTTCCGTCGTCAGAATTGTGGTATTCTTTGTCAACATTCACCTCTTCAGTATAAGAGCCTTCCGCTTGCAATATTTTGATGATGGTAACTGGGGTGAAACGCTGTTAACGTCGTCTCTTTCGCCGTTCGTATGGAGAGAGTTAAATTAATGATTAACATTAAACAAAACCAAAAAAAAACTGGCACGACTTGGGGCGTACCAATACACTACGTCTGACTGATGTACTGATTGCTACGTTTTCTTTTGATAAAGCTGTGTACCGTTAACCCTAGCGTCGTGATCCTAGAAATATCCTTGCATTGTTTTGTATTGTATTGTACCGTATTGTATTGTACTGTATTCTACTACAGTTTATCACAAATTTCTCAGCGTTGAATTTAGACTGCCTTCGGTCGCGTCGCCAAAGTGCATCGACACTAATTTTCTTTTCCCCCTCCTGCAAAATGTTCCGGTTTACTTTCTTCCTGTCTGTCTGTTATGTCGGTTAATGTGTGGGGAGTTCTCAGTCCGTTTCTTATAAAGCAGTACATTGTCCGGTCATTGCACAAGTCAGCGACAAGATTCCATTAAACAATGGAAAAAATGATTTTGAACGACAGCCCTAAAGCTGGGATGAAAGTGAATTTTACATTCGTAACCAGCTAGATGGAATCAATTTGGACTTATTTTAGTCTGGAAGAAGTGATGACAACTTTCAGTTTTTAGTGAGTTCCAGCATCAGGATTCCCACGGGAGCTGTCAATGTAGACTCCGACATGAACGGCATTGGTGATGACTTTCAGTTTATATTTGAATGTACCATCTTTTCCACTTCGAGAAATGCCTTGATCACAAAGGAAATTTTATCTGTGAAGTATTCAATTACTAAGGTAATAATTAAAAAAAGACAATTTCTAATAATGTGAAGTTTCTACACATCTGCAAAGTTCTACTAACCGAATATTCTGTCTTTGTCTTTAAGTTCTTGCTTTTTGTTTTTCTTCTTCTTCTTTTTCTTCTTCCGTGTTCACTCGTATGCTCACGAGTGGGCTTCTACGTGTATGACCGTTTTTTACCCCGCCATGTAGGCAGCCATACTCCGTTTTCGGGGGTGTGCATGCTGGGTATGTTCTTGTTTCCATAACCCACCGAACGCTGACATGGATTACACCTCTGAGTGTTATTTTTAAAACACGAATGAACAAGAAAGGTAAAAGAGGAGGGCGTTTGCACGGTGAATAACAAGACGTACCTGTCAGAAGAACGCAGAACTGTTTGAAACGGACACTTGTTTTCAGAAACGACACACGACAGACGCAGATTCTCGGCAAACTTTGAACATTTGAACTTTCAAATGAATCCTTTCATTCCATCAAGGGTAAGAAGAATGCACAGCAGTTCAGTGTCTTAGATATACTCCTGACAGTAAACAAATGCGATAAACGGAGCAA
>NC_134896.1:30019847-30029847 GCF_041734735.1 Babylonia areolata
GTACCTATCAGGGTGGATTTCTTCTACAGAAAGTTGCCATGAGTACATGCATGAATATCTAAGTACCTATCAGGGTGGATTCCTTCTACAGAAAGTTGCCATGAGTACATGCATGAATATCTAAGTACCTATCAGGGTGGATTCCTTCTACAGAAAGTTGCCATGAGTACATGCATGTATATCTAAGTACCTATCAGGGTGGATTCCTTCTACAGAAAGTTGCCATGAGTACATGCATGTATATCTAAGTACCTATCAGGGTGGATTCCTTCTACAGAAAGTTGCCAGAGGACAACATTTATCTTGCCGTGGGTTCTTTTTCGGTGTGCCAGGTGCGTGCTGCACACTGCACCTTGCTTCATCGTCTCATCTATTATTTATTCACCTATTATTTATTGTCATCTATTATTTATTCACCTATTATTTATTGCTCATCTATTATTTATTCACCTATTATTTATTCACCTTTTTTTATTTTTTTTTTTTACATTATAATTATTTATTTATTTATTTATTTGTGTAAGCTTATCTATTAATTATTCACCTTTTTTTTTTTTTACATTATAATTATTATTTATTTATTTATTTATTTGTGTAAGCTTATCTATTATTTATTCACCTTTTTCCCCCCCCTCAAGGCCTGACTAAGCGCGTTGGGTTACGCTGCTGGTCAGGCATCTGCTTGGCAGATGTGGTGTAGCGTATATGGATTTGTCCGAACGCAGTGACGCCTCCTTGAGCTATGAAACTGAAACTGAAACTCATCGTCTCATACGCTCGGTTTTATTTTCCAGTCAAACTTGGGAGAATGGGCGAGACAGGGGTTCGAATCCTGGCAGAAAAGCGTATAATAGTCAATGTGCTCGGAATCGAACGTTGACCGTCTGGGGGGAAAAGCCAGGTATCCTAACCGCTGGACGCTAACGATGTTTGTGTCTCTGTACAGAATGTAAGGGGCTGAATACTGCGCTTAGCGTGACCACAGCGCCCCTCTTTGCCGTTCAGCCAGCCATGCTACGTAGTAGCAACAGTAGTGACATTCTGTAGGGAAAATGCAAGACTGACTGAACGCGTTCCTGATGAAATTAGAAAATATCTTCGAGCTAAGCATGAACCGTTTTGATAATGTAATACTTGGTTCATACAGTATTTTATTTGAAAAAGTCACAGTACAAACGCGATGTATTCGACGGGCTTCTTCTTCTTCTACAAATTAAGTAAAACTACGAACAAGACAGTCTATTAACTAAATGAATAATGTTCATTCATTTTACTAAGTATCTCCTGGAGTCAACCAGCAAAAGGGTGTACTTGATTCAATATTTTCGTCAAAGGTCACCATGGGAAACAAAAACAAAAACAGTTCTGTTGTTGTTAATCAGAAAGTATAAAAACCATATTTCCTCGGTAGCAGCTGTCGATATCATACCTGACGAACCGAGCCTTTGGTAATTGACGATCGGATCTTATATCAATAACTTGCACCGGATGCTCGGACAAGCGTCAGCACGTCCTGCACAATACACTTGACAGCTCCTTAACTCACTCAGTACGGCCAGTCCTCTCTTCTCCTCTACACAGACCCCTCGGATGTCCAGTGGGTGTCTCGATGACCCAACCTTTAGCTTCCGTCGTCAGAATTGTGGTATTCTTTGTCAACATTCACGTCTTCGGTATAAGAGCCTTCCGCTTGCAATATTTTGATGATGGTAATTGGGGTGAAACGCTGTTAACGTCGTCTCTTTCGCCGTTCGTATGGAAAGAGTTAAAACGTTTATTACGTTGTCTATCATTTTCCACTGCATGGTGCAGTTGTTTTTGGTTGTTGATTTTTTGTTTTTTAATCTTTGTACTTGACGTGTGCGAAAAATCGAACATTAGCTTTTCAAGGGGGGGGGGGGGGGGGGGGGGGGGGGGGGGGGGGGGGGGGGGGGGGTTATTCCTTTCCTCTTGTCATTCCATGGCTGCGTATAAAAAAATTAATATATATATATATATATATATATATATATATATATGTAAAATAAAATTTTAAAAAATAAAAGGCGATTTTTCCACCAACAAAGTCCGAGGCAATTAAAAAAAAAAAAAATTTTAAAAAAGCGCCACGTTTACTGGAGTGGAAATGTGGCCCAGTGGATAGAACACCCGACTTGGAAGCGATGGTACCCCGGATTTAATTCTCACCATTTTTAGTGCTGGACTGGATGCAAGTGTTTCGGATCAGATAACAAAACGAGGTCTTCATGTGCAGCATGCATTTAGAGCACGTCAAAAAGCATTTGAAACACGGCGAGATGCATATCAAGTTTGAAGCGTGGTGAAATGGCAGACAGGTCGAGACAGTGAAATGTTATCATGATCATGACAGTTGAATAGTACACTACCTTGTCGTATGGTGTTGTATTGTCTGGTACTGGTTGGCATTACTCTTTTTTTTTTTCTTTTTTTTTTTTTTTTTTGTCACAACAGGTTTCTCTGTGTGAAATTCGGGCTGCTCTCCTCAGGGAGAAATCGTCGCTACACTGAGAGCGCCACCCATTTTTTTTTCTTCTTCTTTTCTTCTTTTTTTTATATTTATATTTTTTCTGCCTGCAGTTTTATTTCTTTTTCATATCAAAGTGGATTTTTCTACTACAGAATTTTGCTAGGGACAGCCCTTTTGTTGTCGTGGATTCTTTTACGTGCGCTAAGTGCATGCTTCACACGGGACCTCGGTTTATCGTCTCATCCGAATGACTAGCGCCCAGACCACCACTCAAGGTCTAGCGGAGGGCGGGGGAAGTGGGAGGGGAGGGGAGGTTCGGAGGGGGGGCGGAATACTGGTGACTATGGAATTCAAACCAGTGCGCTGAGATTCTCTCGCTTCCTACGCGGACGCTTTACCTCTTGTCCAACACTCCACAGTGTTGTTTAACAAGTGTGTGTGTGTGTGTGTGTGTGTGTGTGTGTGTGTGTGTGTGTGTGTGTGTGTGCACGTGTGCGCACGCATCCAAAGACATGTTGTTGTTTTTCCTGAGTTTGTTGATTACATAGATATTTTCAAACAATAATCAAGTAACATGCGTCTATCACAGTGTGTCTATCAATTTTGGCCCTCGTCAATAAAACAACTGGCTGCATCTTTCTTTACAAAAGCCATTGATTGTCATCAGCGTAATAAAAGCTATAAGTCTGTCACAAAAGTAGTAGGTGAATGAATGAATGAACACAAAGTACTTTCGCTGACAGGCGTGTTCACAGCACAAAGAAAAACATACACATGTAAACAAACCAGTAAAATCAGATGGTTCAATGGGTACGCTTTCACAAGATTCGTGTGCTTTGCAAAAGGCATCCAGTTCTAAAAGTGAGTTTCCTGTTTGATATATTGTTTCCAAGTATGGTTCTCCGGCGAGATATGTGGCAAGAGCGTGAGATGGGGGGCGGTGGGGGGGGGGGGGGGGGGGGGGGGGGGGGGGGACAGGGAATTAGATCAATGCATGGCCTTATCTATTTGATTGTAAAACGAAATGTTCTGGTTAAGATTTTTGATGCAATCTGATCTATCGCAGATGATAACACTGCCTGCGTCTGTGTCAAAAAGCCAGACAGCTCATTATTTTTATGTTGCCATTTGAAAAGTGACCCCTACATCTGATTCACCCCCTCTTCACTCACACTCCATTTCATGACGAAGTCAGATCTCATTATGAACGTAACAAGAAGACGATGATTAAGTCAGATCTCAATACAACTTTAGTGTTGCCGCCACAGTAACGTTTTCCATAAAGTTTCAGTTTCAGTAGCTCGAGGAGGCGTCACTGCGTTCGGACAAATCCATATACGCTAAACCACATCTGCCAAGCAGATGCCTGACCAGCAGCGTAACCCAACGCGCTTAGTCAGGCCTTGAGAAAAAGAAAAAAAGAAAAAAAAAGGTGAATAAATAATAGATAAGCTTACATAAATAAATAAATAAATAATAATTATAATATAAAAAAGGTAGTAGTAATGATAATAATAATAAAATAATAATAATAAATAAATAAATAAGACAACAATGATGATAAATAAGCAAATAAATGTAAAACATGATTCTTTTCCATGAAGTGATTCTTCAGATTTTTCTTAAACACGTTTTTATTTACGATACTTTTCAGAGTGAGTGGGAGATTATTCCATAATTTTCCACCAGAATACAGAAAGCTGGATTTGTAAAGGTTGTTTCTTGGTCTGGGTATGCAGAGCACGTGGTTGTGTCTGCGTTCATTAGTTTTAAATGTGTCTGCAATCTTTTTTGGAGCATTTCCATACATAACATTATGCATGCAAACAGCTTTGTTGAAGTACAGCCTGTTGTGAAAGGATAATATATTAAGTTGTGTATAGTCCATTGGGGTCAGGGAGTTCGGTTTTAACAACACTATTTTCAGTGTTCTTTTATACATACGGTGAATAAACTTCAAGTTTGAGACAGCTGTCCCATAAAGTTGATGCATAATCGATTACTGGCAGAATATGTGCACAGAAAAAGAGCTTTCGTGAATGGACATTAATTATCTTTTTGATTTTTGTTAGTTGAAGTATTCTATTTGAGAGACGTTTACTTAAGTATGATCAGTCCAAGATAGATCTTTATCAATAATGACACCCAGAATTTTATGTGAATCTACCTCTTCAATTTTATTGACGCCTAGTTTCAGTTTCAGTTTCAGTAGCTCAAGGAGGCGTCACTGCGTTCGGACAAATCCATATACGCTACACCACATCTGCCAAGCAGATGCCTGACCAGCAGTGTAACCCAACGCGCTTAGTCAGGCCTTGAGGGGGAAAAAAAGAAAAAAAAGAAAAAAAGAAAAGCTTACATAAATAAATAAATAAATAAATAATAATTATGATATTAAAAAAAAGGTAGTAGTAATGAAAATAATAATAATAATAATAATAATAATAATAATAATAATAATAAATAATTAATTAAATAAATAAGACAACAATGATGATAAATAAGCAAATAAATGTAAAACATGAAGCCACACATTCACACATACACCCACACATGCATAACAGATATGCACCAAACACACAGTTTCACACATATGAAAGCACAGTCAAATACATATAAACGTACATGAGCTCCAACACACACACACACACACACACACACACACACACACACACACACACACACATTACCCTGCACCTCCTCTACCCCCCTCCTCCATACACTCATTTCTAGTCTATGTATCGCAGCTTCCACGGCACACACACACACACACACACACACACACACACACACACACACACACACACACACACACACACACGCACAGCACACACACACACACACACACACAGATGAACGCTTACTTGTACAAGCACACACACACACACGCCCATATCTCCCACCCCCAACCCCACACACATATATGCAAAGATATATATAATATATACGTTCCAATATCCTGTTGTTCCCACAGTGTAGGCATGCATACACTCACATACCTCATCCTCTACCCCACCTCCTCCCTGCACCCCCACCTCCCCCTCACACACACACACACACACACACACACACACACACACACACACACACACACACAACACACATGCACAGAACTCTCCTGGAACTTGTGTACACTTACACCCTCGCGCATGCACAAACGCACTCAAAAACACAGACCCACACATACACACAAACACACACATACACACACGCACAGAGGCTGCCACTGATTGGCCGCAAGAGGGATGGGAAAAGATCTCTGATGCCAAGAACGTGGCGTCTAGTGTGTTGCTCAGTCTATTGTATTTGCAAAAGCCCACAGAGACTCGGTTCCGTTTTGAAGAAATTTGCGCAATGTTGGTTTGGAAACGATGCCGATATTTGTTTGATTTGCAAAGCATCGTGCTCTACATTTCATGTTAGACTTACGGCCGCTCCCTCTCTCTGCTTTTATTTCTTTGAGGCGATCGATGGTGTGATGGCCTTGTACCTGTTCTTTTTGATATTCTTTGACTTTTCTGAGGATTTCCGATTTTCCTAGATGTAGGCCGCTCGTTGGTGTTGCGTTACCAGCAAGTCTGTCAGCTCGCTCAATTCCCTTAACTCCTGCATGTCCCGGGCAGTATGACCATGTGAGTTTTTTAATCTGAAAGTTGCGCATTGCCTTATGCCACTCTGGGCTTCCCATTCCGTTTTCAATTTTCTGTATGAGGTTCATTGAGTCGGTTAGAATCATGGCATGTTGGTTTCCGGGCGTATGGATGGACGATAGCCACTGGAGGGCATGTGTCACAGCTTCATCTTCCATCGTTAGGCTGGAGGTTGTGACTTTGTAGGCAGCATTCTCTTCCCTAACTGTTTTTCCATTTTGTTTCGCAGTGAATCCCCAACCAGACTGGTCTTTGGTGACTGAGCCATCTGTGTATATGATGATGTCCTCTTCTTTACTGTTTTCTTCTATGAGTGGCTTCACTTCCACATCAGTTTTGCCCTCTGGCCATTCCCGACAATGTCTTCCTAGAGTGGGTGAAATGGCTGTGTTGAATAGATGGTTGAGGTTTTCGGGGTTTTTCTCCCATTGTTTTGTTTCTTTCAGGTCTTGTAGTCGGCATACTAGCTGGATTGTGTCTTCTGCTTGCCCCATCCATGATCTTCCTCGTCCTAGACGGCTGCCTTTTGGTTCTTTGACTGCATCATGCAGTGGGTTTTGAGGGTTTTCTGATGCTTTGAAGTAGGTCTTGACCTGTTCTAACTTGTTTCTGGCCTGCACTGAAGGAAGGTCAAGCAGGTACCACATGGTTTCTGTGGGCGTGTCTTTTGTTGTTCCAAGGATCAGCCTCATAGCTTCATTTTGAACTCTTTCTAATTTTAAGAGGTTGCTTTGAGACGGTGTTGTTAGCCCAAGTCCGTAGTCGATCACACTGAGGACGAGTGATTGGTATAGCAGGAAGAGGTGGCGTTGTTCAATACCTTTGGTTGCCATTGCCTTTAAGACTGAAAGGCCCTTTTTGCATTTGAGAACAGTATTTTCCGTATGTTTTCTGAAGGTCAGGATCCTGTCGAAGTGTATTCCTAGGTAGCGTAGGCATTCAGTTTTCTGGATCTGAATCCCATCGAAAGACACAGAAGGTGGCGATTTGCTCGTGGTTCTGTTGTTGAGGGTGCACAGCAACGTTTGGGCTTTCGCTGGATTGATGGAAGATCCTGTGTCTTTGCACCATTGAGCAATATTGTTTAGTTGTTTCTGGACGGCTTTAGTTCTTTCCTGAGCATCTTTCGAAGTTTTGAAGACCAGGCCATCATCCGCAAGAGTAAGCACCCGAGCTATTCCATTGTTGTTTAAGTCTGCAAGGCCCTTCGTGTAGACATTGTAGAGGACAGGAGAGAGCGGAGACCCTTGTGGCAGTCCCATGGATAGTTTAGAAGGTGCAGACATCCAATCTCCAAGGTGTAGGACGACGGTTCTTTCCTGAAGTGCTGCTGCTATCCATCTTGTCAGTGTCAAACTTACTCCATACCTTAGTAGCAGCTCCATGAGGTGTGCAAACTGGACTTTATTGTAGGCATCTTCAAGGTCGATTGCTACCGCTAGTGTTTCTTCTTTCCTTTGAAATCCTTCATACACCTCATATGCAAAAGCAGCTGCATTTTCCCATGTGGACTTGCCTGTTCTGTAATCACCTTGATTTGAAGGGAGAATGTGCCTGTGTTCAAGATCCTTTGCAAGTTTCCTGGCTATCATGTGTTCCATGAGCTTTCCAGCAATGTTTTGCATGGTTAGGATCCGGTAGCCGCTTACCTGATGATGGTCCTTTCCTGGTTTTGGTATGGGTTTTAAGAAGCTGTGTGTCCAGTCCTCCGGCACATGTCCATTGTGGAAACTGTTTTGATACAGATTGAAAAGTTTGCTTCTGTCTTCTTCCGATAGTTCCTTGATGTCCGAGTAGCGAACTTTGTCTGGGCCAGGAGCTGATTCTTTCTTGCATTTAGCTATTGCTTCGTTTAGATCATCTATTGTCAAGTCATCATCAGGTCCAGTCTGCATAAGGGTTTGGTTTAACTCCTCAACATATTTCTTTTTCTCATCTAAGTTTCTTTGATCGCTCTGTTGTATGAAACGTTTGAGCAGGGCGGATCCTTTTTCTTCGTTTGTCTTGAGCTTGGTTCCGTCAGTGTCTACCATGTCTGGGGTTGTTGTTGTGCACGTTTTCCCTTCCATGCGACGATAAAATTGCCAGAACTCTGTCAATGTTGAGTCATAACTGAGTGCCTCGCAAAACTGTTTCCACTTGTCATTTTTGGCCTCTTGAGCTATGGTTTCAAACTGATTAGTTTTTTCTTTCATTTTTGTTTCAATATCTTTGTCCGGAGATGGTTTTGTTCTTTCTTTTTGCCAAAGTTTGACAGCCGCATGTTTTTCTATCCAGGCTCTCTCTGTGTCGGTGTTCCACCGTGGGGGCTGAATAGTTTGCATCCTGTTCTGTGCTGTTCTTTTGTTTCTTCTGCGTCTTAATTTTTCGATGACGGTTGTCTCTTTGGTTTCATACTGAAATGGATCACACGGTTTCATACAGCGTTTATCTGACAGTTTCTGTAGACTGAAAACTACCGGGAGGTGGTCACTGCCTTGGTGTGGAAGCGTCTCTGCATTCATTTCTGCTCTGAATTTTGGAGATGTTAGAGCGATGTCGATCACACTGTCACTGTCCCCTTGTCTTGTTCCAAGGTGAGTTGGGGATGTGGTTGTTAATGAGCTAAGAAGAATTTCCCCTATCATTCCTTCAAGTGCGAGTCCTTGTGGGTTGGTGTTCCGCTGGTCCCATAGCTTCGATCTTGCATTGATGTCTCCACAGATAATGACTGAGTCTCCAAGTTCGTTCTCTATTTCCTCTAAAAAGGCCCAATCCTCTTTTCTTGTGCAGGTTCTTGGGTGAACATAGGCATTGATGAGCACGATGCTTTTGTGAATTCCGTCAGTTTTTTCGAGACGCACCCCCACTAGGTCACATGAGTTGCTACACCATTTCTCTAGATTTATGGTGGAAACTTTGTTTTTTAGGTTTTTGTTCAGTATGATTGCTACTCCTCTTCCTTCATTCCTTTGAAAGACTGTGAAATTCTCAAAATGTATTGGTCTGTCTGCACTTGTCCTGGTCTCTTGGAGACATAAAATGTCAAAATCATATGCCAATGTCTCAATTGTTGAGATTCTCATTCTCGCGCTGGAACAATTCCAACTGCCGATTCTAAAGAATTTCTTTGACAGCCGCTCTGCTTTTGTCATTCTGCTACCTAAGCACAGTCTTTTCCCACCTCTTTTGCCACGCCTGTTTTGGGGTTTTGGGGATCTTAATTTATGTCTCGTGCTATGCAGCTGATCCCCGAGGTGCACGCGAGACAGGGTCTTGTTAGTATCCATAGAAGGGTGTTCTATGTGGTGAGGGAAAAACTTCGGTCGCCCTGACAGAGCCTCTTATCAGGGAAGGGCAATGGATGTCCATCTGTGTGGAGTCCGTCAGCCTGGTGTTGCCCTAAGGCCAGACTGCATACAGTTAGTGACTGTTTAACCCAACAGCCATTCATCCCATTGGTACTATATGAAAGCCGTGGGATTGGGGATTTTTGTCAGGTTGTCTCCTCTTAGCCAGTGGAAGGGTGCATCTGGGTATTGTTGCGTAGCAGATTTTATTTTGCAGAAAAATACAGGTCCTTCTGTAATATTTGAGCCCTCTCGATAATTTACTAATAGTTCAAACATTAAACAATAACGCGATGACAAATTATTAATCAAATTCACAGAAAATTCACTTATCTTTGTTTTGAAGCTTGTAGACTGCCTGTAAATACTGACCAGCGTGATCTTAACACCTGGCGGTGTCAGCTACACTACACAATTTCAAATACTGCCCACCCAGTCATGCTCTCATGCTCTCAGTCATGCTGGGTCCGCTAAGCGTTGCATAACTACAACGGTCAACTTGCGCGTGGTTCGCCCGGTGCTGTACTGTTTCT
>NC_134896.1:30034847-30097347 GCF_041734735.1 Babylonia areolata
GCAGATGCCTGACCAGCAGCGTAACCCAACGCGCTTTGTCAGGCCTTGAGAAAAAAATATAAAAAAAATAAATAAATAAAATAAAATAAGTAAATAAATAAAACTAAATAAATGATAATAATATAATTAAAAAATAAATAAATAGATAAATAAATAAATAATAATAATAATAATAATAATAATAATAATAATAATGATAATAATAATAATAATAATAATAATAATAATAATGATAATAATAATAATGAAAATAAAATAGATAAATAGGTAAATAAAATAAAAAAGATGATAAATAAGCGAATAAATGTAAAATAAAAATAAAAATACAAAAAATAAAAAAACCGACCACGAAGTCTTCTTTGTTTAGACCTTCATCAAAACTACTGGTGAGATCTGAAGAGCTTGAGAAATGTAGGATTGTATAGTGATCCAGAAACTGAAACACATACAGAAACATATACACACTCATTGCAGTGTGTCGGAGTCGTGGTAAAACAAGAGAGGTCCTCCCCTCAGTTCAACGATCCAGCTGACCACAAACGCCTTGAACAGTGCCAGCGCAAGGGAAGCAACTGCATAACAAGCAACATAACTAAAGGTGCAGAAATTATGTCCCTTGTATATTTTGCGACACTCTCGACCAGTTACACACACACACACACACACACACACACACACACACACACACACACATATATATATATATATATATATATATATATATATATATATATAACAGTACTGTCGACCTGGAATGTGGATCTCCTATGTCTGTCTGTGTCTCTGTGTCTGTGTCTGTCTTTATTACCTCAAAAAAAAACATCCTTTCTGGACTCGGACTATATCGAGCAAACATCGTCCCATAAGTTGATCTGAAGGGTTATAGTGTAAGAAAGGAACCACAAGGCACAAGATCATGGCAGGAAATGCACCGCCAACATTGATTAAAAGGTTACATGTTAATCCATCAAGAAACACCAACAAAGTCAGTCATAGGGTTTCTTATTCTGGAAATCAACGTTTCTTTTAATGCATGTGATAAAATGAAAACAGATCTCTTTTATAGCATCCAAGAATGTGATTTCTTTTTTTTTTTTTTTTTTATTGCACATAATGCCACTGAAGTATTCATGATAACAAAAGGATGATTTTATCATAACGTCTTTTATTCGGAAATGGCGCTTCTTAGTTTTTTTTTTCTTTTAGATACATGTTATAATTTCTTTTACCCGCGGAAATAGCGCTTCTTAATTTTCTTTAAAATACATGTTCTAATTTCTCTTACTGTGTTATAAAGCAAGTTGTTAAAGCTTTTATCACTTTCATATTTCAATTCAATCTGTACACTTTTAAGTTACAAATTCGCAATGTTCGGATATATATGTCAGACTCGACTTTTGGCTGAGAGACTGATTGGTATGAGTGACGAGCCATTGAATGCATATGTAATTTCCAATCGGATTAATAAAAATGTATTGAATCGTATTGTATAGTATTGTATTGTATTGTCTTGTATTGTATTGTATTGTATTGTATCCCAATCCCAAGGATCGATCCGATTAAATCTGGTTTGGTTTACTCAGGCGTCTCGCTGTGGAACTCGCTCTCCAGAGCCACGATCAAACAAAACCATTGCCCAACTACATTTAACCCCCCCCCCCCCCCCCCCCCAAAAAAAAAGAAGAAGAAAAAACAAAGAAAAAACAAAAAACAAAAACAAAAAACAAAACAAACAAACAAACAACAACAAAAAAACAAACAAAAAAAAAAAACACCCACCCAACTTATTCCACCTTGTGCCATAATGTTGGATACCTTGCTCATTTGTTGATATTGTTACTGTTTTTTGGTTTTTTTTCAGGTTACCTATGAAACATTCAGGGTTGTTTTTTTAGGAGGTTTTTGTGTGTGCTTCAGTCGTTTTGTCGTTGTTTGTTTGTTCGTTTGGTTTATTCGTACATCATCTATTATTTGCTTACTTTATGTGAGAGTTTATTTTTTTATCATTATTTTTATTTCATATTTCTAGCACAGAATATATATGTCTGGAGGTTTGTGCATGTTCATGTGTATATAATGTGCGCCAGTAGTCGCCCCCTCTCCCACTATACCCAGGAAAAAAAATATCTTCGTTCATTTCACACACACATCCCTGGCTGTGTGTGTGTGTGTGTGTGTGTGTGTGTGTGTGTGTGTGTGTGTGTGTGTGTGTGTTATTCTGTAAACTTGTTTTTATGTGTACTTTTTGAAAGAATTACAGTCCCACCCAAAGTGGGCATCAAACCCACCCGACTATACTTCTTTCCTCATTCTGAATGTCCATGATGTACATGGTTCAAGGCTGGCCTAGCAAGCACGCCTCTTCGCGCACTCAAAAACTTTAATTCTTTCCTCGTGCCCTTCATAGACAGAACCGCGGTCAAACTTCTACTCACATGTAAGTCTCGTTTAACCTTTCAGTTATGGCTGGAGGTTTGATCGATTGATATGGATACTTCTTCTTCTGTGTTCGTGAGCTGCAACTCCCACGTTCACTCGTATGCACACGAGTGGGATTTTTCGTGTATGACCGTTTTTACCCCGCCATGTATGCAGCCATACTCCGCTTTCGGGGGGTGTATGCTGGGTATGTTCTTGTTTCCATAACCCACCGAACGCTGACATGGATTGCTGGACCTTTAACGTGCGTATTTGATCTTCTGCTTGCGTATACACACGAAGGGGGTTCAGGCACTAGCAGGTCTGCACGTATGTTGACCTGGGAGATCGGAAAAATCTCCACCCTTTTCCCAACAGGCGCCATCGCCGTGATTCGAACCCGGAACCCTCAGATTGAAAGTCCAACGCTTTAACCACTCGGCTATTGCGCCCGTCGATATGGATACTTATATAGCACCTATCCTCGGTCAGAGCTGCCTGAGAGCTACTTCCAGGCGATCAGCATTTGTTTCCTGTGTCATTCAACCAGGCTTCCAGTCACGCACACACAACAGCGAGTCCGCGCACACTCACACACACGTATTATCAGAATGGATTTTACGAAGAAATTTTGCCAGTGACAACTTTTCTTGGCTTGGGTTCTTTTACGTGCGTTAAGCACATGCTACACACGAAGCCTCGGTTTACAGTCTAAACCCGATGAGGTGGTCGCGTGCCAAATAATCCCACAGTGAATTGCTTCTGATGGGCAAAGAACTCCGAACTTAAAACTAACAGGAGCTATGCTGTCCTACAATGGATTTCCTCTCTCTTCAATATCTGGGCAATGAGACTGCTGACTCCCTCGCAGAGAAAGGCACTACACATGAGCAGGTGGATAGGTCCACCAGCTACTCAGAAGTTTAGACCATCATCAAAGCCAAGCAACAGATGAAGTGAATACAACAGCATCCACACCACAAATGGACAGACCCCTACTACCTGCTGACTAGGTGGGAACAGGTGTCAGTGTTCAGACTCATGACAGGCCACAACCGCCCAAACCACCATTTGTACACTAAATTCCCCACTGCTAACATTTTGTTTTGCTGGGGAATCTTCGCTCTTTCAACTCAGTTTCTCCTACCTCAAAGCAGCAAGGAGGTAGAATGGACAAGACGCTCATTTGCCAATTCAGTGTCTGTGAGAGTTAGGGTTCGAAACCTGCTCTCACCCTTTCTTCCAAGTTTGACTGGAAAATCGACGGGCGCAATAGCCGAGCGGTTAAAGCGTTGGACTGTTAATCTGAGGGTCCCGGGTTCGAATCACGGTGACGGCGCCTGGTGGGTAAAGGGTGGAGATTTTTACGATCTCCCAGGTCAACATATGTGCAGACCTGCTAGTGCCTGAACCCCCTTCGTGTGTATATGCAAGCAGAAGATCAAATACGCACGTTAAAGATCCTGTAATCCATGTCAACGTTCGGTGGGTTATGGAAACAAGAACATATCCAGCATGCACACCCCCGAAAACGGAGTATGGCTGCCTACATGGCGGGGTAAAAACGGTCATACAAGTAAAAGCCCGCTCGTGTGCATACGAGTGAAGGCAGAAGAAGAAGACTGGAAAACCACACTGAGCATCTGGTCATTCGGGTGAGACGATAAACCGAGGCCCCTCTGTGCAGCACACACTTGGCGCACTGAACAAAGAACACGCTGCAGCAAGTGTTGTCCTCTGGCAAAAATCTTTAGAAAATATCCATTCATATACGTACACAAATACACGTGCATTAACTCAAGGCCTGACTAGCTCGTTAGGTTATGCTGCTGACCAGCATCTGCCTAGCATATGTGGTGTAGCGTATATGGATTTGTCCGAACGTACTGACGCCACCTTGAGAAACTCCCCTACCTTTTCCCCACTTTCATGGCCTCAATAAAAAATTCAGTCGCATATAAGCGTTATACAACATTATTATCGTGTGTGTGTGTGTGTGTGTGTGTGTGTGTGTGTGTGTGTGTGTGTATGTGTGTGTGTGTGTGTGTGTGTGTGTGTGTGTGTGTGTGTGTGTGTGTGAAATCGTTTTCGAGTTCTCCAACTGCGTGATGTGTCTTGGATGTGTAACGGATTTTCGCTCTTTCAACAACTGATGAAAACTTTGTACTGTGATAAAACGCGTGCTGACGAATACGGTCTGCTTCGATAGAAACTCAAGCACCCCTTCCCCCCGGGCCCCGCCCCCTCTACCCCCGCCCTCCCTTTCTTTCCAACCCCACAGTGCAAATCTCAAAGCATGCGAAACACATCAGCAACAGTATGGCAAGCATGCAGTTCGTGCAGGATGATGTCACTGGCATGTTTGACCCTGATGACATGGTGGGGTGCACATTCTGTCCACCGAGAACGGTGCAGCATTATCGGCAACAGCTTTCTTTCTGCGTCCAGGTTCTTGCTCCAGTGTTCAAACAGTCGGCACGCCCTATAATTATAAGACACATGCTCGCTGCAGCTGGTGTTGCCCTTTTCATGTTCTGCAAGACATGATAACGACGACCGTGTCGGCCGGTCTTTGGAGATGGTATCACTGGCGACCACGGAACCACATCTTGTCCCGGGCGGTCTGTACTTTTGGACCAGCAATGTCACTGATATTGGAAGGTCAGTATCACTGCTCGGTGAGTCGCCTCATAGTTATATCACACGAAAGGTTTTGTGGATTATACTGACCCTATAACAGTGTCATGAGAGACTGGTTGTTCTAAAGAAGGAAGCTTTGTTCTTCAGTTCACTTCTACCTGGTAGGCAACGACATTAATATATAGACTAAAACGACATAGAGCACCAGGTCGAGAGACAGAGATAGACGAGAAGAACGTCATCACTATCCTGACATGACACAGTGAAGGTGTGCCAACATGCTCTTCAAACCTTCAATCACACAGAGAAGAAGCAAGATATAAATTTGCTAAACAGACACCGACAATAACTAAAATGTCTAGAATACATTTATTTGTAGTTACTACACAAATGAATTTATTGAAAATAAGCATTCTAAATCAACAACATCCTATAGCCTACATTTCCATAGCAGCAACATCCTGGGTATCTCTAACTAAAGAAGACTTCTCCCTGGAATATGGAGGCTATGTTAAAGATCCATACATGCTGTGCAAAGAAGTGACGTGTCTAGCTCTCCCCGGGCTAGCAGTCTCAACTTGACACACGTTAGTGTATCGGGTGCTGGCGCCGGGACAGATTAAGAAGAGCGGAAGAGAGAGCTGGTGAGAGAGCTGGTGAGAGAGATCTGGTGTGAGAGAGCTGGTGGTAAGAGAGCGAGAGGCTTGTTGGTATGTGCCTTTTTAATGGGATTGGGGAGAAATATTGACCAACTGATATCTCAGTAGCGTAAATCACGGCTTGTTGGCTATTCCGGCTCTCGGAGAAGCCGTTGTCACCGAAACCTCGTGACTGCAGACTTGTCAGCTAAGCATCTGTATAAACTTTCCCATCTTCGGGGGGTCTCCGAACAGTGTACAAGAACTTGCCTTTGTGATTCTTTGGTCAACAGACCATGGACTGTGGACCCTGCTGTTGTTTGATTAACTTCTGAGTTTGACCTGTTTGTGTTGGGACTTACACTGCCCGACATTTTACTGTTCGACATTTATTGGTCAGTTGTGGTTTACCAGGTTGCATCTTGTCAAACCCAGCCTGTCAAATTTTAGCCATTAACATTGGTTTGACGTTACTATGGTGTACACTTTCAAATACATATTTTCAGCGCCCCCTGTGATAGCTATACGGCGACTTCTGCAATGTGGGCGTGTAAATGAACTGAGAAATATTACTCCCCACACCTTTAATTATGTTGAAACTTTACTTTCGCGCGCGTGCGCACGCACGCACACACACACACACACACACACACACACACACACACACACACACACACACCGTGACACACACACACTGATATATATATATAAAGAGCGACTCAGTTCTGCAGTGTGGGCCGGCCGGCGTGTGAATGAACTGACTGGAGAAAGATTTCCCTCCACACGGCCTTAATGCTGAAACTTTAAATTCGTACACACACACACACACACACACACACACACACACACACACAGAGAGAGAGAGAGAGAGAGAGAGAGAGAGAGAGAGTTTTATGATGTGTTTGGCCCCGGGAAGATTTCCTTTTCATTTTTCTTTCATATGCGTTGTGAGTCAGAAAGACAACTTTGTTATTGGAACATATATATATATATATATATATTAATATTTTATTTTAGTAGAGTCGACGTACTGACTGGCAATCTATCGATATAATTAAGTTCACTGCTTGGGTAATTTTGCGTCAGTGAAAAAATACCCTTTCCACCTTTCTCTTTTCCGTTCTAGATTTTTTTTTTTTTTTTTTTTTTTTTTTTTTTTTTTAACTGTCAACGATAATCATGATGCTAATGTGGTGAACTATTTGTATACTCATGAGTTCTCCTCGTATTCAGTTTAGATCATCGTCGATGTTCATCTCAGTTTTTTCTCTGGAAGCAAGTTGCTGACCTCTCTCTATTATGCCACACACGTATGAGTGGAGGTTGTGTGTGTGTGTGTGTGTGTGTGTGTGTGTGTGTCAGTGCGTGTGTGTGTGTGTGTGTGTGTGTGGGTGTGCCGGCATTGTGTGTGCAGTGTGCCGGTGTGTGTGTGTGTGTGTGTGTGTGTGTGTGTGTGAGCGGTGTGTGTGTGTGTGTGTGTGTGTGTGTGTGTGTGTGTGTGCCGGCAGTGTGTGTGTGCAGTGTGCCGGGGTGTGTGTGTGTGTGTGTGTGTGTGTGCAGGATCATAGGGAAAAAGACGCATTGTGCATAACTTATTATGGATACGTCATCAGCCATGGGGTTAATTTGGTGGCACGGTGAGTTTGAGAACTCGTTTCGACATAGCGCTGTATTATATCCTTGGAAAGGCGCTTCACGCCCCGCCTCAGTTTTTTTTTGCCCGAGCCGGAGCCCTTGATAGTGAATGGATAATGAATTCACTGGTTATACGACCGTGAAAGGCAATACAGGATCTTTGACGTTATTTCAATGATAGATCAGCCTTTAATAATATCTCTTTACTCACAGTTCATTTGTTTATCATTCGCAACTAGATCCACATAGTTTCTTCCTCTGTATGGCTTCGGACATGATTTAAACTGTAAAACCACAGATGATGATGTTTATGCTTCAGCCTGGGTACGTATAGGAGGGGTGGGGGAGGGGGGGGGGGCGTTGGAGGAGGGGGGTAGATAGTAGGAGAGGGAGCCTGGTCGATTTGGGACAACTGAGAAACAGGCTGTTGTATGTGGAGTATTTCATGCAGATCATTCTCTTTTTCCTCGATCTTTTTAACATATTCCGTTTGTAACAGCAACACTGAAATCATAACTGCTGCGAGAACAGCTATTTTTTTCGGTTCTTCGTGTGCTTTATTTTCAAGAGTAGTTTCTGCGCGCGCGCGTACACACATCGTCCCACAGACACACACACACACAGAGGTGGCCTTGACCCTGACAGCGTTTCCCCAGTCCGTCAGTCACACGCGTGTGTGCGCATTTGGAAATGTTTGAAGATTGTTCATGATTTATGAGGACATGGTCGTTTCGTTGTTGCACAGAGCATCAGATATGAATCGATCGTCTCTGTTAGCTTCTGCAAAGATAAAAAAAACAAGAAGAAGAAGAAGAAAAAACAACAACAAAAAAACCCGTCATATTATCAGGCGAGCTAATTGAACTGAGCACCCCCCTCAAGCAAGCCCAAATAGACTCGTCCACTATGTCTGTTCCTCTGTTCCAAAGCTGATCGGTTGGAAAGCAAACCCCAGAAGTAACTAGAATTTTTACACAGTTCGGCCAGCACGCTGAAACATGCCTTCCAAAACAGCGTGTTGCAACAGGCCTGTGCGCCGCGCACTGCCTCGTGAATCACATCTGTTAGCCGGACCCTAGTTTCTTTGTCATGCGTGTGGTAGATTTATTGTACACACTTTAGTTTGCCCTTTTATCAGCTGTTCCGTCGATTACAATTCCAGACTCATATGTTTGGGGAGAAGGGAGGTAGTGAAAAGCATAAATCAATGTATATATATTTTTTTTTCTTTTCTTAAAGAAACAATCTCACTAGCAGTGTCTCAGGAAATAATGTATAGCAAAATCTGCCCCACCAAAATTCTTGACAAAGTGGACTTGTACTTTGCAGTGTTTCGGAGCATGGTCAACTATGTACATTCCATAACTACTCCCCCCCCCCCCAGCCCCCCCTTTTTCCGTTTTTTCTTTTTAGGAACATAGTCAAAAAAAAACAAACAATCAGGTGTATGTGCGGTGGGAGTGGAGGGGAGGGCGGGGGTCTAAGGAAGGGGCTGGGGGGAGGAGGGGGTCGCTGCCTATCAGGACCAGCAGTGCATTTGTAACAAATCAGTTCAGTGTGCATTGTTACCACTTATATATGCTTATATGATATGCGTGCATATTCGCAGTCAGTGAGTGTGTGTGTGTGTGTGTGTGTAAAACAGCACGAGGTGGTGGAGGGGGGCGGGGCTTCATTTCTTAAGCTGCTCAGGTGGAAAGGAAAGTCACTGCAGTGCTTGACCTGCATCACGCGATTTGAAACGACAAACACATGCGCGTGAGAGAAAGAAGTGTGCTGGCGTTCTTCTTACCGTGATGTTTAAGCGCCACAGCGGCTTTCGTGGAGCCATGTTGTGCTGTGTGCAGGCAGGATCGCGTCGCGTGTCCAGTCACAGCGATCCCGAGCTGTTTTTAGAACACCGGATATCCATTGACTGATGGGTAAACGTGACGTCAAGTCGTGTTGCACGAAGTGGCAAAAAGTGTGAAATTGCGGCGAAATGCTGCTTCCTCTACATAGATCTGCGGCCATTTGTTGAAGGATTGTGTTCTGTGGTTACTATTTAACGTAGGGGTGATGGCTGAACACCTCTGTGGTTATTGCCAGCTCCGTATTTCTGAAGTATTCATTCGGTGTCAGGAATGCAAGGAGTATGACCTTTGTTTACAGGCAAGTGTGACGTCAGATATATAGCCATTTTGGTTTCTTTTTCCAATACACCGGTTGTTATTTGTTTCATTTTTGATTATTGCGTCTCTTCTGTAACTTATATGTATGATGTCTTATTTTGCAGTGCTTTTCCTGTGGTGTGGAATGTGGGCCTCACAAAAAGGACCACAAGTACCATGTGGGGGTAAGGCTTTGCCGGGCATGCCGATGACCTAAATTTTGTCAGCCCTGAACTTAATCAAGTAGACTCGTCCATGGATTTCTAACCAATCACATTTGGCGTGGGTATTTTTGACCAATGGAAATGATCACAAAAATAGAATTGGGAAGTGTATGTGCATACACGTGGAGTCTTTTTTCGACTTGCAAGAACTAAACAGGAAATCCATGCTCAAAATATTCAGTTTACATCGTTTTTGCTTATGAATTGTTAAAACAGTCATCATTCTTGAACATAGGATATGTTGTTTGATATAGCAGGCAATGAGATCCACTCGTTCAGTTAGTGTGTAACACCATATTATCACTGATGATATTGTTGGAATAATTTTATTTGAAAAATGAAGCGCTGAAGAAATGGTTCACCAAGAAAATTACAGGAAAAGGTGACATTTTCTTTAACAGAAAATATATTCATGGTGGTATCAGAGACTTATCGGAAATCATCGCACCATCGAAGACTGGAATGCGCTGCCCGAAACAGCAATGGCAGTCGACACCCTTGCCACCTTGACCGCCCCCCCCCCCCTCCACTCTTTAGAACATTTATTTTTTGCACAGTCCCCCCTTCTGGAGGACTGGGATTAGTTAGCCCCTGAGTGGGTGAAGAGCGAAAAGTAGAAGTCTGCTGATAAAACCCACACAGAGTAGGTGTAACACAGTAATGTTAACTTCTTTTTTTCTCATCTGTCTAGTTCTTTATCTTTTCTATATAAGACAGCATCTCTGTCTCAACGCAACCCTTGAGTCGCGGCAGAGTAATCGACATGACGATTGTGGCCGTCAGCTGGATGATGATAAATCAGTGATGCATGCATATGGCCCATTGTACTAAAAATACAATTACAACAAAAAATGCAAGGAAGCTAAACTCCTTGGTAGGTGGATGATTGAGGGGCTGCTTCAGCCAGTACTGGTGGGTTTGGGTAGGGAATATTACAGGGCACATTTACGTAAACATCAGTTTCTGTAGAAATCTTTATCATCATTGTTATTGTTATGAATTGGATAATATGCACATGTAGTAATAGTGGCTTGAGCTAATCATGATCTTTTCATATCTCCATATCTATACATACATACGCATGTGTGCTCAATCACACACACTCGCACACATAAAAATATAAACACACACACACACACACAAACACAAACACACACACACAAAACATACACAGAAACACATACACACAACACACAGATATACGTTGTTGTTTTATTAAGTAGTGAATTTGGAATGTAGAACTGGATAAATATCTGTATAGATATGCTGTTTTTGTGTGATACAAATACAATAGATGAAAGTGAATGCACAATTTTGCCAGAAAGACACCTTTTGTTGCTGTGGGTTCTTTTACGTGTGCTAAGTACATGCTACATAGGGGACCTCGCTTTATTGTTTTGTCAAAAAAAAACCCAGCAACAACAACAAAAAAAACAAAACAACAACAACAACAACAAAAAAACCCCCAAAAAACCCCTAGCATCCAGAGCACCACTCAAAGGACTTGATACAGTGGAACTGAAGTAAAAATCCCAGACATTTTATGGGAACACATAGATGCTGGCTTCTTATATAATCAGGTGTATTACCACTAGGCCACTGCTCCTGTTAAAAAGATAATAAAAGAGGGGATTTTCCCTGAAGTGTTACTTTCAATAAAATCAAAAAGATTTGAATAAAATTAAATATAGCTTTGACTAGAGTGATGATTGGTGTGATGCTTGGCAGCATGTGAGTGGACCGGCAGCCTTTGAGGTGGACAAACCCTGGACCCTGGCTGAGGAGCATATGCTTCTGGATGCTGTGGAACAGTTTGGCTTTGGAAACTGGTGAGATTTTGTTATTAATATTATTATTTTCATTAATGTCATTACTGTTCTTGTTATTATACTGTTATTGTTGTTGTGGTTATTTCCATTTTTATGCTGAACATGTTATTTAGTCAGTTATTCAGTTATTTAAAGGACTAGTTGGGTTTTCATTGAATCATTAGCCAGGATTAGCCAAAATTAGGAAAATGATCATATGCCGATATGGTACTTTAAAAATTTTTTTTTATCCAGGCTAAAGCTTTGAACATGTGACACATGTTTTGTATAGCATTTTGCTCAAGATAATTGCCATTTTCCTTCCTCATGATCTTGTAAAGTGTTATTAAGAATAAGAGGTTTCAATGTTTGAGGTCCCATAGACTCAATGCAAATGTCTGGAACAGAAGAGGCATTAGTCTTGAGACCAAGCTAAAGGTCTACAGAGCAGTAGTTCTCCCCACACTACTGTACGCCTGCGAAACTTGGACAGTGTACCAACGCATGCCAAGAAGCTAAACCACTTCCACACAACATGCCTCAGGAAGCTACTGAACATCAAGTGGCAAGACAGGACCCCAGACACAGAGGTGCTCGCAAAAGCCACCCTTCCCAGCATCTTCACCATCCTGATGCAGTCCCAGCTTCGCTGGGCTGGGCACGTGGTGCGCATGCCAGACCATCGGCTGCCCAAAAGGCTCTTCTATGGCGAGCTGCAACAAGGGAAGAGATCACACGAAGGTCAGAAGAAGCGCTTCAGAGATACCCCACCACCACCCTCCCCCCATCCCCCAGCTGGATGACAACGATGGTCATCATCGATCTCGATGGACACACCACCACCACCACGGCCATTGGGGCAATGAATTCATATCCACTGTGTTCAGGCATAAGAAGGCGGGGCCTAATCCTCTCCTTTTGCCATTTTTGCCTCACTGAACCAAGTCAGGTACCCAGTCATGACTGTGTGGAGTGAGGAAAATCAGAGTAAAGTGCTTTTCCTAAGGACATAACACCAGGCTGAAATGGGGGATCATCCCCTGACCACTAGATCATTAAGTCCAAAGTGTTACTGGGATGTTTGAAAAGTAATGGTGTCTGTTGTCAGCTTGGATGTAATATGTACAGCTTATGCTGTGGTATTGGGAGTAGCACTCTTTACTGGGAGTGTGACTGTGAAGTTAGTAAAAGAGTGTGGCTGTGTATCAGGGACGCAGTAAGTGGCATGGGACTAACGCCACTGAAACTGCAGATGATGGGGCAGCAAAATACCACCCAAACCAGCCAGCCAAACAAAACAAAACAAAGCAAAAACAGCAACAAAAAGAGTGTTAGAAAAAGACAATAACTGAATGAGAATATTAATTGAGAGGAAAGATGAAGGAAGGGGAGTTGGGGGATGGGAGGAGCACCAGATGGGTGTGGGGGGGAGAGAGGAAGGAGGATAGCAGCAGAGAGAGAAGCTGGAGGGGGAGGGGTGTGGAAGGGGAGAGAGAAGTGCAGAAAGCAGCTTTAGTCAGAAAAAATAACATACTGCTTGTAATAACCATCTTCCTGCATTACACCTCAAAGTCAAAAGTACTTGCCAGTGAGTGATAGTGGATATCAACAGTAATGACTGAATCAGTGACATGGTGCCTGTGGTTTGTGATTGACAGGAGAGGTGTATCTAGTCATGTGGAAACCAGAACAGAGGAAGGTAAGTTTTTTTTCCCTCATCTAAAGACTTGTGCTTCACATTACTAGTCTATGATTTGAAAAAAAAAAAGTTTCTCCGCTTTTCTTTTCTGTCTTCATCAGTATTAAGGTAAAACTAAAAGGTCATTTTTTGTGTAAAGTAATGCGTTTTTCTCAGTGAGACATTAAAAAAAAAGAAGCATTATTATGAATATTGTGATAGCTGCTTGAGAGATTATTTAGTGATGGCAAAAGCTGTATTCTTTGTATGCATGCGAGTTGATACTGAAATAAATCACCTTGGTGAAGATAGAAGAGATGATTATTAATGTAGCACTGACATCAGTTAGCCTGGTATCATATAATCATGTATCAGACAGGTGACACTGACAGTTTGTTTTATTATATGGGAAACATAAAACTTTGATTTTCTGGGCGTTTCTCAGCGGACTTTTATCTCCTCTTCGCTCTTTATCTTTGGGGTGGAGCTGGGGATGTTTATTTCTTAATAGATCATTATTTTTATTTAGACAATTTATGTGCATGCATGTTTAAGTTTATATAATGCCACCACTTGGTGAAAAATCTTCAGGGAAAGTTGGTGCATTTCTTATGCACAGAAGACTGTATGTGGATGTTTTTTTAATGTATACCTTTACACTCCAAAGAAAATTGTGAATTGTCATTAGATTAGTAGTCACCCATCTTCTCCATAAGTGTCCAGTCCTCTCTTCCTCTTTCCCCCCAGCCAATGTTTTTAAAAAACTGGAATAATTTTTTTTTTTTTAAATTATACATTGGTGTGAGTAATTTACTTATGTCTGTGCAGAATGTGAAAAGCACTACATCAAATTCTACATCGAAGGGAACATTGGAAAAAGTGAGTATGAAGAATGGGTTTTTTTTTTTGTTTTTTTTTTTCTTACTGTCATTATTAAGTCCAACTGGTGTTTTGTTTACTTTCTGAAGACATGAATAACTTCATTATCTCAAATTAGAGAAATTTAGTCAGGTGCATTGTCACAACATAGACAAGTACTCAACATAGAAGAGTTGCCAACTGCTGTGTGTTGTGTATAGCATGTTTCACTGAGCTACCTTGCTTACAGTAAAAAAACAACAAAAAAAACACACACTTTGCAGAAACTGTAAAAGTCAAGCAGTGATCAAAAGTAATAAAATGATGAAGGAAAACAAGGTTCGTAGGGTCCTTTCAAGTCCATTTAAGTCCTTAGGAATTGGATTTTGGTCAAAAGGCCTTTTAAGTGCTTTGATTCAGCAAGTTGGTCCTTTTAACTCATCAGGAGGTCCTTTTAATTTTTGAAAGGTACTGTTAAGTCCTGTTTTATGAAGAGAAAGAGACTTGAGAACGAAACTGAAACACCTTCGAAACCAAAACCGCAAGTTGCAAAGCGCGTTGAAAGATGCCGACGCGATCGTCTGAAACTCAGTACTTACTGTAGGAGGATACAGCCTATAGGCCTAGGCCCTAACAGTAGTGCGCTTTCTGCTCGGTGGCAGACGCGAAGCGTGGTACAGTGGCTGTGAGTCACGCCTGCTGCTGCTGCTTTGCTTAGACCTAGCCTACAGTGACGTGAATTGCAAAGACTAAATACGACAGTCAAATGGGATTAGCTGTTCTTCCGTTTATGAGAGTAAGTGTCTGCTGTTCTGCATGTCAAATAGATTGGGGTGTACTGTAAAGTCATGTCGGCAAAGGTCCTTTTAAACTGATTTGAGGTCCTTATAAAGTCCTTTAAAGGTCCTTTTTTGGCTTCATGCCCACCACCTGGGAACCCTGGAAAATAAAATGAGTACAGAGAGTGAACTGGAGCAAAAGGGGGATAATTGGCCTCAGGCATTCGTGGCACATAAATTAGTATCCAGTAAGAGTTCTTGTGTTGTAGGCCTGAGCCTGTTGGTGCTCAGTTTATATTTTTTATTTTATCCAGTTTTGTTCCAGAAAGTACTGTCCATTGGCTGATCTTTTTCACTTGGTTCCATCATGTTGTGAACAAACAATCAAACAAAAAAAATCAATGAAATTGCATATTGAGCAATCATCCACACAGTGTTAACATTTAAAGAGAATTATAACAGATTACGACAGAAAGTGACTCCCCCCCCCCCTTCCCTCCCCCCAAAAAAGAAGGAAAAAAACCAGGAATAGGCTGAAATGTCTGTTAAAAGAAGGGTAGACTGAAATTATCTTGGTGAAAATTTGTTCTGTGTTAAAATATCAGGCTGATTGCTGTTGGCTGACTTCAGTGGAAATGGTAGAGCAAACAGTTTTCATTTTAATTACACATACTAAGAAATGGTAGAGCAAACAATTTTTCCTTTTAATAGACACTTATGTATGGTGGTGAGCAAGAATATATAATTTAACTGCACATACTTTACCATGACCCACTAGTGCAGACTCAGGCAGGGGTCAGATTCCTGTCCTGTGCAAAGTGCTACCCGCCTATGCGGAGAAAACGAAAGTAGCTCTGGCCAATAACCGATAACTAGAAATGATGATTTAATAACACATACTTAACCGTGACAGCACTAGTGCAGACTCCAGCAGGGGTCTGATTCCTGTCCCGTGCAAACTACTATCTGCTTATGCGGAGAAAACGAAAGTAGCTACGGGCGATAACCTCCCGTAGTAGGTTACCTCCTGAATAAGGTACTCCAAAGTCTTATTCTGGTATGGTGAGCATTGATGTTGCTTCTCTGACTGCTCTCTAGTACTGTTAATTTTATTGTAAATACCTGTTTCACTTACAGATACCTTTCCGTGCGAGTCAACGCTCCGAGTTACAGATTACTCCAGCCCTGATGGAGGTACAGTGAAGGACTGTTTTTAATTAAGATTTTTTTTTTTAATGTTTTATTTTCTTTTGACATAACTATCATTTGAATGAATAAACACATGTACATGATGTACATACGTAGCTACACACATAATACACACATATACATACATAGATACTTGTGTGTAAGTCACATGACTGTGTAGATGTGTGTATGTAACAAGGCTCATGACTGTATGTTTCTATGGATGTGTGTGTGTGTGTGTGTGTTCGTTTCGGGCACACAATTTCCTGTGTCAAAGAGATTGCATATGTGGTAACATATTTTTCATTAACCAACCATGGTTCAAGAATTGCTCAGAGGCTTATCTTATTGTGGGGTCACTGTCAGTAAATCAGGTGCTCATTAAAATGTTTTGTTTTTTTTTTGTTTTGTTTTTTTACATGGAGCTGTCAAAGCGAAAATATAAACTTACTACTTCTTCTTCTTCTTCCTTGTCTCCTTCCTTTCCACCTTCTTCCTCTTTTCTTCTTCTTCTCCTCCTCCTCTTTTTCTTCATTTTCCTTCTTCCTCTTTCTTCCCCTCCTCCTCCTCCTCTTCTTCATTCTTCTTCTTTCTTCCTTTCTTCTTCTTTTATCTTCTTCTTTGTCTGCTATGGCTTATTACTATTATCATTCTTCTTCTTCTTACCATTATCATTCTTATTAATATTATGTATTTTTTTTATACATTGTTTGTTTACCCTTACAGGGCCCCTGTCCCCCAGCATCACCACCCCCCTCCCTCCCCTGGAGCTGTCCTTGCAGGAGCAGCAGGAGCTGGGCTACATGCCTCTCCGGGACGACTTTGAAAGGGTGTGTGGTGTGTGTGTGTGTGTGTGTGTGTGTGTGTGGCTGTATGCCTCTCCAGGACGACTTTGAAAGGGTGGGTGGTGTGTGTGTGAGTGTGTGTGTGCGTGTGTGTGTGTGTGTGTGTGTGTGTGTGTGGCTACACGCCTTTTCAGGATAACTTTGAAAGGGTGGGTGGTGTGTGTGTGTGTGTGTGTGTGTGGTTACATGCCTCTTCGGGACGACTTTGAACGAGTGGGTTGTGTGTGTGTGTGTGTGTGTGTGTGTGTGTGTGGCTACATGCCTCTTCGGGACAACTTTGAACGAGTGGGTGTGTGTGTGTGTGTGTGGCTACATGCCTCTCCAGGACGACTTTGAAAGGGTGGGTGGTGTGTGTGTGTGTGTGTGTGTGTGTGGGGCTACATGCCTCTTCGGGACGACTTTGAACGAGTGGGTTGTGTGTGTGTGTGTGTGGCTACATGCCTCTTCGGGACGACTTTGAACGAGTGGGTGGTGTGTGTGTTTGTGTTTGTGTGTGTGTGTGGCTACATGCCTCCTCGGGACGACTTTGAACGAGTGGGGTGTGTGTGTGTGTGTGTGTGTGTGTGTGGCTACATGCCTCTTCAGGACGACTTTGAACGAGTGGGTGGTGTGTGTGTGTGTGAGTGTGTATGGGGGGGGGGGGGGGATGAGGGGTCTACATGCCTCTCTGGGACAATTTTGAAGGGGTGGGTTGTGTGTGTTGGGGGGGCGTGGGGGGGGGGGGTTGATATGAGGGAGAGATTGTGTATGTGTGAGAGGGAGAGTGGGGCAGGGTGGATGGGTGACTCCATGGCTCTCCAGAATGATTTTGAAAGGTTGGGTGATTGGCACAATAGCTGAATGGTAAGAGCAACAGACTTTCCAGTCCGAAAGTCCTGGGTTCAGTCCTGGTGTTGGTACATGGTGGGTTGAGGGGTCTCCCAACTCAGCAATCTTGCAGACCTGCCAGTGTCTGATCCTGTTTGTGTGTATTCTACACATACAGAGAATCAAATTAAAGATCCTGAAGTGCATGTCGTCATTTGAATGGGTTATGGAAACACTGATTTACCCAGCATGTGCACCCCTTGAAAACAGGGTATGGGCTTCCTTAACCCGGAGAGCGCGATGAGCCACGATCGTGGCTTTCCCGGTGGAGTGCGATGGGCCACGATCGTGGCTCTGTTTACATTAAGGTCTGATCGTTCGACTATACTCGGCAGCCTTCGCAAAACTGCCTCGTTCTGATACCACGCTATCCCGCTTGTGTTTACACAAAGGATTGACCAAGTTGACTTGACCGGCTCTCCATCTATTTTGAAAACAATGAGTGATACTGAAGTTGACGAAGTTCGGGAAATGAGTGACAGTGTCACTAGTGATGATTCATTTGCTGACAGCGATTCTGGCGAAAGTGACAGTGGTGAGTGAAGTGGCTTCGTTATTTTGATACTTTGGCATGTTGGCTTGGGTCAGTTGGTGTCTCTTGACCAAATGAAGCTAGGACATAGGGAATTATTATGATTTATTATGATTTACAGCATTCTTGCTGCTTATGAAAGCAACAAGATCTAAAAGAAAACTTTTATTTCAGTTTTTGCCTTTGATTGCTTCAAGTATTGAAGATGGAAGTGGGCGTGGTGTGGGTGGGCATGTCTCAAGCAAAAAATATAATGCTTATAATTTCATTGCTACTGTTTTATTCATATCATGATTTTGTTGTGCTGTTTGATTCATCATTCTAATTTCATAGTGAGCACAGATAAAGCAGTTTACTTGTTGAGAATTACTACTGTTCAGGAGCAAACTAAGAGTAAAATTTGTGCAACTGAAATAAACAGTTTGGAAACTTTTGATCATCCAGAAAGACAGATTGCAGCAAACTGATATAAGTGAAGCAAAATGTTCATAAGACTTTCTTTTATTCCTATTCAGAATCTGGGGACACTGGTGCTGAAGGCAGTGGTGCTGAGGGCAATGGAGGAGCAGCTGGTGGAGCTGCCCGTGCTGGAGGTGTGTGACTGCCCATCATCGGTGAAGATGCTGGGCCTGTTCCTGTGGATTTCACAGCTGCCCCTGGTCCCAAGCATGCCCCCCCACATGATGCCAGACCCATTGACTATGTGAACTTGTTTTTCACTCAAAATTTTGTGGAAACCATAGTCAATGAGACTAACAATTATGCAGATCAGTGGGTGGCGGATCATCAGCAGCATCTGCAAGACAGTCCACAGTCACGGGTCCACATGTGGAGAAAACTAGGCCAGACCAACACAGAAGAGATGAGGGCCTTCCTTGGCATTATATTGAACATGGGACTCATCCAGAAACCCAATCTACAGGCATACTGGGATTCTACCCACAAAAGCCAATCCACACCATGGTTCACTGAACATTTTTCAAGGGACCGTTTTCAACTGCTGCTGAAATTCCTGCATTTTGCAAACAATGAAAATGTGCCTGACAGACAGGATCCAAACTACAAGCTGTTCAAAATCAAGCCAGTAATTGAACACTTCCAAAATAAATTTTTGTATCACTACCACCCTCATCAAGACATCAGCATTGATGAGAGTATGATTGGATATAAGGGGAAGACGCCTCACCTTCGCCAGTACATGCCAAACAAAAGACATGCCCGGTTTGGTATCAAGCTGTGGTGCCTGTCAGATAGCACAAATGGCTATCTTTGCAGGTTTGAGGTATGCAAAGGGGCCCATGATCCACAGGATGTAGAAAATGTACATGGAGCGACATACGCCCTTGTCATGCGACTGATGCGTGAAGCAGATTTATTGAACAGAGGCCACCATCTTTGCCTAGACAATTATTTTTCCTCACCAGTGCTGTTCCAGGCTCTGTATGAGCAACATACTACTGCCATTGGAACTGTGAGGACAAACAGAAGAGGCCTTCCCCATGAAAGCATCAGGAGGAGACTGAGGAACAGGGATGTGTCCGAACGGAGAAAGGGTCCACTGCTGTGTGTGGCATACCAGGATGGCAAGAAAAAGCCTGTTATGCTGTCAACAACTGCCACAGCAGGCTTCACAGAGATCCAGAACAGGAGGGGCAACATGGTCCAGAAGCCCAACATTGTTGTTTTGTACAACAAAACTATGGGAGGAGTGGATCTCGGCGATGCACAACTCTACCAGTACTTGGCGGAGAGAAAAACAATGAAGTGGACAACTAAGGTAGCATTCTCATTGTTTGGCAGGGCAGTGCTCAACAGCTACCTGCTGTACCAGCAGAACACCAGTGATGCCCCTAAGCTGTCCAGATACATGTTCATGGTGTCTGTGGTGGAAAGCCTGGCTGGAAACTACTACCCGCCACAGAAAGTTGTGCGCAGGAGGCGTACGACTGCTGAGATCAGGGCTGCCAGAGACAACCCCCAACCCCAAGTGGCACCACCAGCCCCTCAACCTGGTCCCTCTCATCCCATGCAAGGACATGACCTGGTCAAGCTCCCAGTTGGAAAGAAAAGAAACTGTGTGGCAGGACATGACACACGTGTTCGTTCCAGCTGGGAGTGCCGTGCTTGTGATGTGGACTCTGCCCAGGCTGCTTTGCTGCATACCACAAGAGGCCCAGGAACTAACCACTGGCTGTTTCCTGCAGCAGAAACATTATTTTGTACAGTTTTATTTGAATTTTGTGATTTTGACTGTTATACACATGAAATTAACTATCAAACATTGTTGTTGACGTTTTCAAAACTTTTATTCTGTGGATTATGTCCAGCTGCATACAAGGTACAGTCTTTTTCTTATTTTTATCTGATTCCTCATTCTATCTAGTTTCCAAAAATGTATAGGTTTACCTATCTAGTGTTACTAGTAAGCATACAAATGCCCAAAAGCAAAGCATGGGTAGCGGAGGCAAACTTTCCTTAATTTTAAGCATGCTTTCTTGAAGCACCTTTTATTATATCCAGCACTTTGAGGGTTAAAGACAGGGACAGAGGGAAGAGGGTGGGTGGGGTGGATGGTCAACCATGAAAAATTGCTCTCGAACATGCAAGTGAGCTTGGAAGTAGAAAGCTATGAATGCAGAAAGAAGGAATGAGTGTAAAACTGATGGGTGATGTGTGTCTGGCAATAATTAAAGATTTTCAAAGGGCAAGTTATATGTATGTGTGTGTGTGTATCTGTGGCTCTGTGCTTCTGAGAAATGATTTTGAAAGGAGGATTCATGAAGTGCAGGTACAGGCAGTTGAAAAGTAAAGGATCATGCAAAGTTTGGACACTGAAAGTGAAAAGTGGAATATTGAATTGAGTTTTTAAAAATATTTTTTTGTTGTCGGATTTTTTAGTTGTTGCTCATTGAAAATCTGGATCGTCTGTCTTCCTAGATGAAGACAGCAGTGGAAAGTAAATATGAGAGAAGAAAAAAAACTTGTGGGTTTACACGTGCTTGTATGCACGTACACTTGTGCGACCAGACTTCCACAGAACATGCTAGTATGTTCACCCATGATTTGCATGCGCGCGCGTGTGCACATACACAGACACACACACACTCTCACTCACATACCCACATCTAACTCTTCAGGTGTTGATAGTGACCTTTGTGCATGTGTTTGCCATTCAGGAATTTGACAACGATTCAGAAACTCTGGTCAGTGGACTGTCGGTCAACAACGATGACGATGAACTAGATCTTGGTAAGTTTAACATGCCTCAAACATTTCTTCTTTTGGGTTGAACAGTTGTTTGTTGTAGGTCCCCACATGAACCTCTTTTCAAAAAATAATCTACAGAAGTAGTGAATACGATATTTGATTTTTTTAAAAAATTTTTATTTTTATTTTATTTAAATTTTTTTTTTTCCTAATCCCGCTTCCCCCGTCCCACCTCTCACACACACCCTTCCAATGTTATGTTTTTTCTTTCTCCAATCACTGACACTCACCCTCTCCATTTTAGATTTTGTACTCTATCTTTTCCACATTCTGTTCTCTCTCTGTCTGTCTGTCTGTCTCTCTCTCTCTCTCTCTCTCTCTCTCTCTCTCTCTCTCTCTCTTCCTTTCTTAGTCCCCTCCCCCTCCCCCCCCACCTCAACCGCCCCCCTTTTCATTTGAATATACAGAAATGTCGATTTCTAATTAATACTAACAATCATCATTATGATAGGAATGATAATAATCCAAATAATATTAATAATATCATTTATTTTCAGTCTAATATCATCATCTTAGATGAACAGACTATAAATAAATAAACGAACGAAGTTCGAAATTCTTTTTTGAAGCTGATCAAGTCCAGTCTCATAGGTGTGTTTATGTAAATATTGTATAATGTGAAGCAGTTGATCTTTAACTGTATGAAAGATTTGAAAACATCTCCAAACTGTCCATCAGAAATGCTTTGGTTGTGTCTGTATGCGTGTGTTGTGTTTGCTCATGTCTTCATCAGTGTTTTTGTCATGATGGGATGGTGTTGAAAATGATGAAAGTTTTGTTTTAATGTCTGTTTATTAGCCAGTGCTGATGTCTCAGTTTTATTTGAATTGTGTGTCATTTCCCAGTCATTTTCCTGTGTCAGTGCCTTCATTTCCTTTAAAAGTGTGCATGGGACTTTGAAGGACTCTGTGCTCTCTGTTTTGTCTATTATATGTGTGAAAAAAAGGGGATATCTTTGAATGGGGCATGGTGGCTTTAGAAATTGTGTGTTCTACATTTATTGTATTTGTTACTGTTTTCATTTTGTTTCTGATTATTTTTCCTTGAATAATCTGCGGGGACGAAGAAGTGGAACAGAATAAACATTTTTAGCCCTGCCCCATGTTATCTGCCAGATGTAGGCTGAGCCTTGTGTCTGTCAAAAGTAATCCTGGATTTATCAGGGCAACTGATAACAAAATCATATCAGTTAGTGGGGATTTCATCCCTGCGGAGATGACAACATCCTCTATTTTTTATTTTCCTCTAATTATTTAATGATTTGTTTAATTATGTGTGTAACATTAGTTGTGCCCGTTATTTCAAGTTAGGTAAATTGTGTTGCTGTCGCATTTTGATCAGTATAGTAGGTAAATTGTGTGGTAGTCACATTTGATCAGTTTATACATTAGCATGAAAGCATGTTTGAAGCAGAACGAAAGATCCCTGTAAAAGGTGAGGGATCTTCCGTCATCTGCTGGGCTGTCTTGACAGGCAGATAACTTTACGTCTGTTGTCACTCTCAGTCTTCTGGGTCCCATGCAGGTTTCAAACTGTCCTGTATATGCAAGTATCGCATGCGCTTACGAGAGCGGGACAGGCGGAAACGAATCGCTCGCAGTCATTCCTTAATCTCCACATCTCTCATTCCCAACAAGAACTGCAAAACGCCAACTCCCAAACGCAAGTTTTTCAAAGAAGACAGGTGAGTATGCAGTTGGTTTTGTTTTGTTTTCATCTGTCCTTGCCTTAATTTTGTTTTATTTTGTGTCACATTATTTTATAATGATAATGATGATAATAATGATAGCAATGGTGTATATTTGTATACTGGTGTGTATATTTTTTTATTGAAACTACCAGGTATTCATTGTTAAGAGTACGTTTGGCTGGGTCAGACATCTAGCTCCTGAAGCTCCTGAAGACATCAGTCTGAAGAAGATGAGAGAAGACAGATGGGAGAAGGTGAAAATCTTCAGGGTTTATTCTTCCCATTCAGAGGGTTCAGACTTTTTTCTTGAAAGTTGGGTAGCTAATTTTGCTCCCCCAAAGTTGATAGGTAGGCATAAAATGTATCTTTTGTTTCATGTTTTTCGAGGATGTGTATGCACTTCTGCATGATGTGTTAATGATGTGTGCCTGAGAATTAAAACTTTTTATGCAAAGAATCAAGTAAAACGATAACTAAGAAGGCTGATGCTCTTCTTTTTATGTGACCTTGTGCAGAGAATTTGTGGACAAATTAAATTTGTGTATGCTGTTTGTATGTGTGCAGAGAATTATTTTGTGCACATTGTATGTATGTGTGTTGTTTTCCTGTGAATTAATTCATGTACACCATATGTGTGTGTGTGTTGTGCAGAGAATAAATTTGTGTACACTGTATGTATGTGTGCTGTTGTGCAGAGAATAGATTTGTGTACACTGTATGTATGTGTGCTGTTGTGCAGAGAATAGATTTGTGTACACTGTATGTATGTGTGCTGTTGTGCAGAGAATAGATTTGTGCACACTGTATGTATGTGTGCTGTTGTGCAGAGAATTGGTGGACGCAGTAAACTTGTGTACACTATATGTATGTGTGTTGGTGTACAGAGAATTTGTGAACACAGTAAATTTGCGTACACTTTATGTATGTGTGTTGGTGTGCAGAGAATTTGTGTTCACTGTATGTATGTGTGTTGGTGTGCAGAGAATTTGTGTTCACTGTATGTATGTGTGTTGGTGTGCAGAGAATTTGTGGACAGTAAATTTGTGCTCACTGTATGTATGTGTGTTGGTGTGCAGAGAATTTGTGGACAGTAAATTTGTGCTCACTGTATGTATGTGTGTTGGTGTGCAGAGAATTTGTGTACACTGTATGTATTTGTGTTGGTGTGCAGAGAATTTGTGTTCACTGTATGTATGTGTATTGGTGTGCAGAGAATTTGTGGACAGTAAATTTGTGTTCACTGTATGTATGTGTATTGGTGTGCAGAGAATTTGTGGACAGTAAATTTGTGTTCACTCTATGTATGTGTGTTGGTGTGCAGAGAATTTGTGGACAGTAAATTTGTGCTCACTTTATGTATGTGTGTTGGTGTGCAGAGAATTTGTGGACAGTAAATTTGTGTTCACTTTATGTATGTGTGTTGGTGCGCAGAGAATTTGTGGACAGTAAATTTGTGCTCACTTTATGTATGTGTGTTGGTGTGCAGAGAATTTGTGTTCACTGTATGTATGTGTGTTGGTGTGCAGAGAATTTGTGGACAGTTAATTTGTGTACACTGTATGTATGTGTGTTGGTGTGCAGAGAATTTGTGGACAGTAAATTTGTGCTCACTGTATGTATGTGTGTTGGTGTGCAGAGAATTTGTGGACAGTAAATTTGTGTTCACTGTATGTATGTGTGTTGGTGTGCAGAGAATTTGTGGACAGTAAATTTGTGCTCACTGTATGTATGTGTGTTGGTGTGCAGAGAATTTGTGTACACTGTATGTATGTGTGTTGGTGTGCAGAGAATTTGTGGACAGTAAATTTGTGCTCACTGTATGTATGTGTGTTGGTGTGCAGAGAATTTGTGGACAGTTAATTTGTGTTCACTTTATGTATGTGTGTTTGTGTGCAGAGAATTTGTGGACAGTAAATTTGTGTTCACTGTATGTATGTGTGTTGGTGTGCAGAGAATTTGTGTACACTGTATGTATGTGTGTTGGTGTGCAGAGAATTTGTGGACAGTAAATTTGTGCTCACTGTATGTATGTGTGTTGGTGTGCAGAGAATTTATGTGCACTGTATGTATGTGTGTTGGTGTGCAGAGAATTTGTGGACAGTAAATTTGTGTTCACTGTGTGTATGTGTGTTGGTGTGCAGAGAATTTGTGGACAGTAAATTTGTGTTCACTTTATGTATGTGTGTTGGTGTGCAGAGAATTTGTGTTCACTGTATGTATGTGTGTTGGTGTGCAGAGAATTTGTGTACACTGTATGTATGTGTGTTGGTGTGCAGAGAATTTGTGGACAGTAAATTTGTGTTCACTGTATGTATGTGTGTTGGTGTGCAGAGAATTTGTGGACAGTAAATTTGTGTTCACTGTGTGTATGTGTGTTGGTGTGCAGAGAATTTGTGCTCACTGTATGTATGTGTGTTGGTGTGCAGAGAATTTGTGGACAAGATGAAGGTGTGTACACAGTTCCAGACCAGCACAGAAGTGGATCGCCTTCAGGAAGGACTCATCAGTAAGGAATATGTATATTGCATTTGTGTGTGTGTGTGTGTGTGTGTGTGTGTGTGTGGATAGAATTGTTGTATACAATGATGGTCTACAAAATATGGAAGGCAAAAACAAAATAAAATTCCTCATTATTCAAACTGATTTGACCATTAGGTGTAGCTATTCTAACAAGATTAAAACCAAAACTCATGACTGCTATGACTTGAGTTAAATTGTGACTGACCGACTTAGTTTCTGGACAGGTGAAGAGACCCCTGCTAAGAGTTAAACCATGAGACAAACGGGCTGCAAAGCAGAGAACTATTTTCTTCTCAATATTACACTTCCATCTAGTTGGACCTCTCACGTCCCACAACAGTTTAGCCAGATGATTGATGAATGAATGATTGATATGGATTGGATTCTTATATATAGCACCTACCCTCGGTTGGTGACGAAGCTCTAAGTTTGAGGACATCTTTCACAGTCAGTCCTCTTTGCCTTGGCATGTCGTTGACACATGTGTAGCAGAATTTGCATAGCTGGATTGAAAACAGTCCACAAACATGTATCAAGAATCGGGTTTCGTGTACTTGCCAAACTGAGAGGTGAGGGGTGTGAGAGTGTGTTAATGCTTTTTTTTTCTTTTCTTTTTTTTGTTGTTGTTGTTGTTGTCATGTTCTTGTTTTTACAAATACTGATTTGCTTTCGTCATTCTCGTTGCAGAAGAGAAAGAAGAAAAAGCTAGAATTACCCGGATGATTGAATTCCGCAAACAGGGCCTTACACTTTTAAATGGTAAGTTACTGGTTTATATATATATATATATATATATATATATATATATATATATTAATCTTTCGTTTCCTTTGCTTCTTTCAAAGTTGTTGACTGTTTTTGGACTATAAATAAGTGAACCAGCTTTCTGCGGGCTGCAGCCAAACTCTCAGACGCTGGACACACTGACACTGTTTTTAACAGTTACGTGTACTGCAGGGGATCCGATGTAGGGAGTGGGGAAGTGGCCCAGTGGTCATATGTTCACCACAGAAGCGAGAGAATCGGACTTCACTGGATTGAATCCCACACTCACCAGTATTTCCTCCCCCTCCACTAGACCTTGACTGAGTGGTGGTGTGGATGTCTTGTGTTCCCCCTCCACTAAACCTTGACTGAGTAGTGGTGTGGATGTCTTGTGTTCCCCCTCCACTAGACCTTGACTGAGTGGTGTGGATGTCTTGTGTTCCCCCTCCACTAGACCTTGACTGAGTGGTGGTGTGGATGTCTTGTGTTCCCCCTCCACTAGACCTTGACTGAGTAGTGGTGTGGATGTCTTGTGTTCCCCCTCCACTAGACCTTGACTGAGTGGTGTGGATGTCTTGTGTTCCCCCTCCACTAAACCTTGACTGAGTAGTGGTGTGGATGTCTTGTGTTCCCCCTCCACTAAACCTTGACTGAGTAGTGGTGTGGATGTCTTGTGTTCCCCCTCCACTAGACCTTGACTGAGTGGTGTGGATGTCTTGTGTTCCCCCTCCACTAGACCTTGACTGAGTAGTGGTGTGGATGTCTTGTGTTCCCCCTCCACTAGACCTTGACTGAGTGGTGTGGATGTCTTGTTTTTCCCCCTCCACTAGACCTTGACTGAGTAGTGGTGTGGATGTCTTGTGTTCCCCCTCCACTAGACCTTGACTGAGTGGTGGTGTGGATGTCTTGTGTTCCCCCTCCACTAGACCTTGACTGAGTAGTGGTGTGGATGTCTTGTGTTCCCCCTCCACTAGACCTTGACTGAGTGGTGTGAATGTCTTGTGTTCCCCCTCCACTAGACCTTGACTGAGTAGTGGTGTGGATGTCTTGTGTTCCCCCTCCACTAGACCTTGACTGAGTGGTGGTGTGGATGTCTTGTGTTCCCCCTCCACTAGACCTTGACTGAGTAGTGGTGTGGATGTCTTGTGTTCCCCCTCCACTAGACCTTGACTGAGTAGTGGTGTGGATGTCTTGTGTTCCCCCTCCACTAGACCTTGACTGAGTAGTGGTGTGGATGTCTTGTGTTCCCCCTCCACTAGACCTTGACTGAGTAGTGGTGTGGATGTCTTGTGTTCCCCCTCCACTAGACCTTGACTGAGTGGTGTGGATGTCTTGTGTTCCCCCTCCACTAGACCTTGACTGAGTGGTGGTGTGGATGTCTTGTGTTCCCCCTCCACTAGACCTTGACTGAGTGGTGTGGATGTCTTGTGTTCCCCCTCCACTAGACCTTGACTGAGTAGTGGTGTGGATGTCTTGTGTTCCCCCTCCACTAGACCTTGACTGAGTGGTGGTGTGGATGTCTTGTGTTCCCCCTCCACTAGACCTTGACTGAGTGGTGGTGTGGATGTCTTGTGTTCCCCCTCCACTAGACCTTGACTGAGTGGTGTGGATGTCTTGTGTTCCCCCTCCACTAGACCTTGACTGGTCTTGTGTTCCCCCTCCACTAGACCTTGACTGAGTGGTGGTGTGGATGTCTTGTGTTCCCCCTCCACTAGACCTTGACTGAGTGGTGGTGTGGATGTCTTGTGTTCTTTCTTGTACCCAGTGACATGTCAGGTGCACATTGGCAAGATTTGTCTTTGTATGCCAGTTATATATGATTTTCTTTTTATGTTGCATATAATGTTTTTGTTCAGACTGGTCTTTTTTTTTTATCCTTTGGTGAAACATTGATGGGATTGTTTCATGTCAGAGGCATGTCCTAGGTTTATTAAAGCATGAATATGACTACTTGTGCTTGATTTCCATTTCAAGGTTGTTGTTTTTTCCGTTATGTTCTGTGGGATTGATAGTTAGTTTTCCTGTTTTTTTATGGCCTTGTGTGCTCAGCTGGACTGGACAGGTCCATGTATATGCACTGCACCACATCTTCTAAGCAGATGCCTGACCAGCAACGTAGCCCAGCATGCTTAGTCAGGTATTGTGGGGAAATAAAAAAGAAACGAAGTAAAATAAAGTACAGAAGTAAACTAATAGATGAGTATTTACATTAATGAATTGATAAATTACACTATAAGCAATGTATGTTTTTTTGTAATTGTTGTTGATGCTAAGATTCTTTACCTCACTGTTCATTTGTGATGATGATGATGATGATGTTCTGGGCAGATGTGGATGAGTTTGAAGAGGAGAAGTTTAAGCGCGAAAAGCGCAAGGAGAACAAAAAGAAACTGGTGAGTTTTTGTAAACTCTGTGATCTTACTGAAAGTGTTTTTTTTGTTTTTTTTATTTCTTTCATTCAGCTTAACTCTGACGTTTTAGTTCACCCATTGTTACATTCATGTATGTGTCAGACTCGACTGTGGCTGAGAGACTGTGTTGTGTGAGCACACATAATTTCCAATTGGATTATTATTGAAGTTTTGTTGTCTTGTCTTGTCTTGTCTTGTAAAGTGCTGCTGTGCTAATGTGTGTTGATGTGATGTTGGTCTCTTCATGATGTCATTTATTTAGTGTATTAGTACTACCTGATAGAGCTGTGATTTTTATATATCTTTTTTAATATTTTGATGTTTGTAATTTGATTTCGTACATGTTGAACTGTGAATTCCTTTACCAGTGTATTGACAATATACCAGTTTTGAGTCTTTAGGATATGTTTAATTTTGTACTGTACTGTACTGTGCTATTTGGTATTCTGTATTATAGTGTTTTATGATAAGTGTATGTGCGTGCATATATGAATGAGCATGTATGAATTTGCATGTGCATTAGCTCATAGATATATACATTTGAGCATGCTTGTATGCATATATGTGTGTGTGATTGCATATTTCCTGTATTTTGGCTGAAGACAAATTAAAATGGATGGCAAATTTTCCTATACTCGATTCAAAGGAAGTTTCACAGATGCCTGTGTTCAGATTGATGCATTTGTATTTTTGTGTTTTTGTTCACAGAACAGTTTGTCAACGCCAAAGAGAAATTCCACTGTGTCCAAAAAAGCAGAGTAAGTGTGTGTGTGTGTGTGTGTGTGTGTGTGGCTCTGTGTGTGTATGTGCACGCACATAAGCACACATGTTTGTGTGTTTGCGCAGATGTGTACATGCCCTCTTGCAAGTATGCCTTTGCACATGTGCAGTTACAGGAGTTGTTCCTGATTTTCTATAGAAAGACTTTAGCTAAGTACTGTTAGCTAGGATGTGAAATTTGCCTGTAGTAATGGCTAAGTATTGTAAGTTAGGATACTGTGTAGTAATTACTAAGTATTGTAAGCTGTATTGTAAGCTAGGATATTGTGGAATTTGCCAATAGTAATTACTAAGTATAGTAAACTACGATACTGTGAAATTTGCCTGAAGTAATTACTCAGTATTGTTAAGTAGGATTTTTTATGAAATTTGCCTGTAGTAATGACTAAATATTGTATGCTAGGATATAGCGGAATTTTGTCTGTAATAATTACTCAGTATTTTAAGCTGGGATATTGTGAAAGTTGTCTGATGTAATGACTAAGTATTGTAGGTTAGGATGTGCTGGATAGTGAAACATATAGTGAAAGTACACACCGTCTTCCCAGCTGTGTTGCTGTTGCTGTGCGTGACAGGGTCAGCAGAGAGGTCAGACATGATTATCGCACATTGTTGTTTGTAGTTCTTTCTGTGAAATGTGCGCAGTACAAATCTGTGAATTTTTCTTGTGATCTTAAGATATGAATGTGCTGGAGGCAAAGGGTGATACGCACTTTCCCAGCAGTGGGTTTTGTGACTGACCTTTTGCATGGTGTCAGTCACGGCTACTGTCTGTCTCCCAGTGTAGCTGAGAGCCCCAGTTTTGTTTTTTGTTTGCTTCATTTGAAGTTGGTGGATGATGTTGTCCGTCGAGCTTTTGTTGTTATTTTGGCTTCAGATGTTGTTGCTGTATATTTATGTATGTTTTTTTTTTCTTTGCTGAACGTTACGCTCTTTCTTTCTCTCTCTCTTTTGTTATTTCAGGAAATTTAAGTTTACATGTTTAGTTTTTTTTTTATCGTTATGCTGGTTTGCAGAGGTGGTTGTGCTAAGCTTACAACTGGGCCAGCAGTAAAGTGAGAGCTGTCTGATCAATGGTTTCTCCACTGCAATGGGAAGTCATACAGCTTAGTCTTTTGTGAAAGACTATGACTCTAAATCTAGGAGGCAAGATTGCACTGGCTCTTAATGCTAGATGGCCTTTGGGAACCATCCCAATGCCGACTGTCCTAAAGCCCTCGTGGCCAAGAGAGTGGGGGGTGTAATTTGTGCAAGACACTCTCCACTATGATCAAATTCTAGCCCAGATAGTCGGGACAGCAGTTACCTCCTCTGCTGTTATGATGGTCATAGTCGGACACGACTATCATGCATGTGCTGGATGAGGGAACTGCTGGTATATGTAATTGTTTCTTTGTTTAAGTATTTTTGTGGAGGGAAGTATTTGTGCAATTATTTGAAGGCTTTTTGTGATGATGTTGAGCATGGCTGTTGTTGACCTGATTTCTGTGTGTGTGTGTGTGTCCACAGAGGGAAAGTGGAAAAGTTAGATATCCTCATCGATGATGATGGTACGTCTCAACAACACAACTCTCAACTCTGTTTTCTCTCTCTGTCTTGAAATTAAATTTGAAAAAAAAAAGAAAAGGAAAAAAAAAAGCTTGAATGCGAACATTGCAAGAATTTTTCTTTTTCTTTTATTGATTTAAAAGAAATATGAAGATGGAGTGTGTGTTTGTGTGTACGTGTGTGTGTGGTGTTATGTGAATGAGAGAGAGAATTCAAATGTGTGTGTGTGTGTGTGTGAGAAAGAGAGAAGGCACAGAAAACGTATGTGTGTGTGTGTGTCCGAAAGTGTGTGCATGTGTGTGTGACAAAGAGAGAATGAAGATAAGGGACGGTGTGCAGCCCACTTTCATGGTGGACTTTTCATTGCTCGCAGAGCGAGAACTAGGTCACAGGACGTCATGGGCAGTCCACCACTGTAACTGGCTTCTCTGAGTTTGCACTGCCATTATTCAGACAACTTTTCGCCAGTGTTTATAAATGGATCAGATTTGAATACCTAATGGCAGATATAAAACAAGAAACGCGCTCGAAGTAAACATAGAAGACAAAAGCAAATAATGGTTGTAATCATAGAACCAAATATATCTTGTAAACTTGCAAAAATAGTCACTGAAAATGTTCAAAATCCTTTCGTCAGAACAGCGATTTCCACGACAAAATTTGAACCTTTAGGTGACCAGGAGAAAAAGGAAATGGAAAGGCATATGCGCACGCTGTTCTTGCTAAAAAATTAACAGGGGAACCCTCCACGAAAATCCGACGAAAGTGGGTCTACGCACCATCCCCACAACTGAGATGTGAGAGAGAGAAAACGCACAGAGACTGTAAGAGTGTGCAGTGTGTGTGTCTGTGAGTGTGAGCATGCTTGGAAGGAAGAGAAGAAGAGAAGATAAACAGAACAAGACAAACACAGGTAGACAGCCAGACTGTACAGGGTGTGTGTGTGTGTGTGTGTGTGCCCCAGGTACCAAAGATGAGGAAGAAGAGTCGATAGAAGACAGCAAGGAGATGGCTTGCATGCCGGGCTATGACATGTTGTCAGAGAGGGAGAAGAAAGTAGGTACCTGTACCTTCACCTGACACCCACCGCTATGTGTCCACTCAGAGAAATCCTCTGTGACGGAAAGTCATACAACACAATACACTACGCAATACATTACAATGCAGTACAACATGACACAACACAATACAATGCAATACTGTGCAATACATTGCAATGCAGTACAACACTACACAATACAATGCAATACTATGCAATACATTGCAATGCAGTACAACACTACACAGTACAATGCAGTGGAATGCAGTACTGTTTAATGCAGTGCAATACAATATTATCCAATACAGTGCAATGCAATACAGCAATATGCAATGCAAGTATGAATTGCCAATGCAGTTACCATTACCAATACAATACCAGGTACAATTACTGATACAGAACAATGAAATTCCACTTACAATTACCATTACAGTGCAGTACCAGTTACATTTACCAATACAAAATGCAATACAATACAATTTAATTACAGTTACAAATATTACAATAGCAGTATGATGCAGAACACCAAACAAGTTATCATGGTTGTTGACCTTGATCTAATGTTGTCTTAATTGGCCAAGGATTTCAAATACTAGTTCCCTAAACAAATGTTGTTCATTTGTTGTAAATCCTTCATCTGCCATCTGTTTTAAAGGCCTTGTTTTTCATTTGTTTCCTGGTGTTTTTCTTTTGGGTAAATGTGATGCCTGTCGATTGTGCGTGAGTGTATCTGTGTGCATCGATTCAGTTCATTTATGTTGATCATGCTTAGTTTTGATCTGATTTTATTTCAGTTTTTTGATCAGGCATGGGTTTAGACAAATGGGATGTTCATTTGTCATTTAGTGTGTGAATGTTTTTGTTTTTATAGTGGCGTGATTGTTGTTCATTTGTGTCATTGTATGACAAGAAAAGTAATGATAAGAGAACTCTGTGATCACGGTCATCTTTACATCGAATAAAAGTGTGGTGCGTTTGAAAAGAACACCACGGCTGAGGCCCACATAAAAGTAATCGGTGTAACATTCTGCATGTGTTGTACTGCACAGTGTTCTCATTCACCATGCAATATATCCTCATGAACATATCTTGCACATGCTCTTTGAACACACGGTAGAATTGTAGGAGGAATGTTTTGCCCAGTGGGGTTGAAATGAGAGAAAAAGAAAAAGGTGACATGGGCATGTGTGTTGTTTCAGTTGTGCAATTCCATCAAGATGATTCCAGCCAACTACATCACCATCAAAACCTGCATCATCCAGGTGAGAATTGTGCAACTGAGGAGTTGATTTAAAAAAAAAAAAATGTTTGTTTGTTTTATCTGTTCAGCAGATAGCATGGTGAGGATGACTGGTAACAGATTTTTTATTGATAAAGATTCTCTGATGATGCATGCATAAAGTAGTTCTTTACTGAGAATCAAAAGCAAACTTCAGTTGTATGATTTAGTGGTTTTTCAACACCGCCATCAGAAAAACAGAAAGAACAAAGTTCATGGCTGCATTAACCAGTTCAGTGCTGGATAATTTTGTAAAAAACCAAACAAAAACAAAGTGCTCTCCCCTTGCCAGGGAATTTTGAGGATTTGGGGGTAATAAATCACACAAAAAATTGTAGCACAAAAGCTATGGGCAATACAGAAAGAAAGTAAATGTTTTTGTGAAGGAAAATGAGTGTAGATTCTGCTTCTGGGCTTTTTTTTCCCAATTAGGTTGATTGTAGATAATTGTTCAGGCATTTAAAGTCAAGATAATAATTTTTGTGCAACAAAAAAAGCATTTCCACCTCTACATAATAACATCCATAAAGAAAAACAAAATACAGCTAGAAATAACATGCCTATTGTTAGATTATACCTGTAGAAAAAAATTAAAACAGGCTTTTAAGTTTATAAAATCCAAATCACAGCTCGTGCAGACATGCAAGCAAATCAGTGTCCCAACAATGACAAAGCTGGGTATGGTCAACGCAAAAGGTCAATCTTGGTCTCAGAAACTGAGCTGGCAAGCTTTTTGACAGCTAAGAGCGTTCGCGAGTGAGAGGGTGAAGTTCTTTGATGACATTCACTCCTTTCAAGTTGCACGTGGGAAAATTAATTAAAGTGTCTGCTGTGCATCCCTCTTGCCACCTCTTCAAACAAGTCACCCATCTGATTCAGTGAAAAAAACCCCAAAAAAACCCGTTAAAAACAAAAAGTAAGTGTTTCACGTCCAGTGCAGGGTCTACCCTGTGTTTCGTGAAAATCATGGAGCATCGGCAGTTGTCGATTTCCTACAGTCTTCATTGAAATGTGAGCACACTTTTCCCAAAAGCCACGCCCCCTTGATGAACTCTGGCTGTCATTCAACCTATCGTCTTACATCACTCCTCTCCCTCTCCTCCCCTTCATCCAATGCTCGCTGCATGTATTCTGTCAGTCATAACCACTTGCTCAAAAACACTGTCTGATTGGATGGACAGACTGCATTACCATCAAATGGGCTGTCAGTTTCATCACTGTCATTGTCAATCGCCTCCGTTTTCAAACCAATCATCAGACAAGAGAGATCCTTCTCCATTGCAAAAGCTGTCCATAATCACAAGCAGAGCTTTCAGAATTGTGTAGATATGCTGACTGTGACTAGTTGCTTTACTGGACACAGTTTTCAGTGCCTTTTTTTTTTTTTTGCACCTGATGCAACCCCCTTTTCCACACGCGTGTCACATGTTTAGTTAGCAAATTATCGAGTAGAAAGGGGTCTTCTACCTGATGTATGTTCATTTAAATAGTATTTTTATAATCCAGACATAACTCACTGTTCAGAGTCTGTTTATGTGAATTGAACCAAACTCCAATGAAGGAAAAATCGAAACACATGCATGACGTCAGTCGACACCTTACAGGCACTTTGGCAACACTTTTTGTAGGACGTCAGCTGACGTCTTATAGGCACTTAACTGGTTAAAGTTGCCTGGCCACAGACGCCTGACGGTGGTATTGCAGCACTCTGAGATAAACTGGAGGGAGTCCCAAGCCAGTGTCCTGCTGGAGGCTAGGTTTTCTCCTGTTGAAAAGGATTAGGGTGTGCACAGAGACCACTATTTGGAAGAGTAAGGTAGAAAGTTGTCGTCCATATCGGGACGAGAAAGCTTGACCTGAATCATGACAAGAAGTGTCAGTTGATGTGTTTATCTATTTGTTTATTTATTTAGGTATTCATTTATGTAATTATTAATTTATGTCTTGTTCTGTGCCCTAGAATTTGGGACATTTTGTTTTCTACAATTTGATTATGATTATGAATGATGATTGGGGTGATGGAGATGCTGCTTTGGAGGGCCATTTGGGTTAGGGACTGCTTGACAAGGCTGTACTCTCATAATATATTCCACTGTCATCCTGGCTGACAGATAAGCATCCGCAGTGTTGGTCATGAATTTTTAGAAACACGCCCAAAGACACATCTGTGAAGTGGGTGACCCTCGACTGTGTGGTCCCAGTTTTCCAGTTTGAGCACACAGCACCCTCACTTCTTAGCAGGAGTCAGCCATGGGCAGAAAAAACAAAACAAAAAAAAACCCCCATCTCTGATGAGGATCAAACCCTTGGCCTCCCAGTCATCAGTCTGGGTGCTAACCATTTTGCCACAGCGGCTGGTAAGAGGTGTGAATTAATGACGTGGTGTTGGTTTTCAGGATTACCTGCAGCGGAAACAAGGTGTGCCTGTGAAGATCCGTTTCCCCAGCGGCATGGACAAGACACACCGGCGTCGTATCATGAGCTTTCTGTCCGACAATGGCTGGATCGGAGTCACGTGAAGCAGGATCTCATTCTGTGTGTGTGTGCGTGTGCGTGCAAGTCCGTGTGTGTGTGCAGGTCCCTGTGTGTGTGTGTGTGTGTGTGTGTGTGTGTGTATTTGTGTGGAACACAGGTAGAAGAACAGAAGTTGTTGATGTTAGGGGTCTGTTAATGAGAATATGTATGTGTGCGTGCTTGTGTTTGTGTGTTTGCATGCATGTGTCAGTGTGTGTGTGTAAGTGTACTGATGAGAGGGGCTAAGAACTGATGTGTCTGTGGATTGAGAGGAAAATATTTATGGCTGCATTTTTGGTTGCATGTATGCACATTGTGAGTATGTGTGTGTGTGTGTGTGTGTGCACATGTGCGAATGTGCATGTATAAGATGCTTTGCATCTTTGGAGCTGTTTTGAACAAAAAGACATTTGGAATAATTGACTATGACCAATCCTCAGGGCGGTTTTTGGGCGTGTGTTTTTTTTGTTTTTCTTTTTTGTTGTTTTTTTTCCTTTCATATGCAGCCAAACATTTGTATGGATGAAATAGTGTGAGGCATATGTGTATGCATGTGTATTTAAGTCTACAAGGTAAGGTTGATGCTTGATGAAACCAGTGACTAAAGTGAAAGGAGAGCAACAGCTCTGTGCTTCACTGCTAGCCCTGATCTGACTTTCTGCAGTGAGAATGTGTTCGAAAGGTGTTTTTTTGTTTGTTTGTTTTTTTCCATGGACAATTGACAAGCAGCTTTGACAATCCTGAAGGTGCTGTTTGTGGATTTGATGGTTATATTGATTTAAACGTTACAAAATGTGAAGTTCAGTTGGCGGAAAATCGTTTGCAGCTAAACATTTGACAAAAGTTGGTGTTTAAAACACACACACACACACACACACACACACACACAGTGGCTTGTAGGTTTTATCTGACCTTTACTTTTGCAGTTTTAACTAACTCACTAGAAATGAAATCTGAAATTAAAAAAAAAAAAAAAAAAAAAAAGAAAGAAAGAAAAAAGAAAGAATGACCTTAACTCAGTGGATCTGTTTGCAGGTGCACTTTTTTTGTTGCTGTTGTTAGTCTTTGCGGCTGGATGGAGGTGTTCATTAACACCTTGACTAGCTGCTTAAGAATATACTTGTCAGCGAAGGGCTGTCACCCAAATGAAATGAGGCAGAGATTACAGGTCAGGATGTCAGCGAAGGGCTGTCACCTTAATGAAATGAGGCAGAGATTACAGGTCAGGATGTCAGCGAAGGGCTGTCACCTCAGTGAAATAAGGCAGAGATTACAGGTCAGGATGTCAGCGAAGGGCTGTCACCTTAATGAAATGAGGCAGAGATTACAGGTCAGGATGTCAGCGAAGGGCTGTCACCTCAATGAAATGAGGCAGAGATTACAGGTCAGGATGTCAGCGAAGGGCTGTCACCTTAATGAAATGAGGCAGAGATTACATACAGGTCAGAATGTCAGCGAAGGGCTGTCACCTCAGTGAAATAAGGCAGAGCTTACATACAGGTCAGAATGTCAGCGAAGGGCTGTCACCTCAGTGAAATAAGGCAGGGCTTACAGGTCAGGATGTCAGTGAAGGGTTGTCACCTGAATGAAATAATGCAGGGCTTACAGGTCAGGATGTCAGTCACCAGTTTGTATTTTGACTTCCTTCTCTTGGGGTTGCATGACGTTTTGTTAAGCGAAACCGGTGACACCCCAGAAAAGTACACAAAGTTGTAATTGCACACCACGTTGATGTCATTTCACCAAGGTTCAGTGTTCAGGGGGTTAAAGGCTAGTGAACCCTTTTCGTTCCTGTCTCCTGACCATGTTGTAAATGACAGGGAAGTGACTATGGTCACAACCCCTATGTTTCGGTTATCTTTTCTGAAGACACAGTTTCAAGAGAAGGGTAAAAACTTGCCAGCATAAAGTTGACTTAAAAAAAAATTAGTATGATTGTATACAGTATCCATTCGAGGCAGTTATCAATGCATTGATTTGATTTGCAGTTCATGATATGTGTGTGGAGTGAGGGGGTTGGGGGCGAGGGGGGAGTGTTTCATTGAATGGGAAGTTGGCAACTGAAATCAGATGGGAGAGAAAATTGGATCTTTTTATATAGTTGGTCATTCTCTTCATCTGGTGTTCTTGTGAACAGTGTCAGAACAGTCGGAAGTAGTTTTTCAGCTTCAGATATGTCAGCATGCTCTTTATTTTTCCTCTTTTTAATTAAAAAAAAAATCTTTTTAACCTATTTCTCAGTGCCTGGAAACTTTTATGTATGTGCTTTATGTTCTTAAAAAAAAAAGAAGAAGAAACCTCTATTACATCATGATGCTGCAGATGTTTACAGTCATATTTCTATGACAATATGCATGGTGAATCATATGTGCTTGGTCCATCTGACCATGTGGACATTGGTACAGAGACAGAAAAACAGTGTTGTGAATCACAGCACTGTGCAAAGGGGAAGTAATCCCTGTTGAAATAAAGAGAAAGAAGGGACCACTGATGGGGCCAGTTTCTGTGGGCTGTGGAAGGCATTGGGGTTCATGATTGTTGTGTGTGATGACAAGAGTGGGAAGAAAAAAATGTTTCTAGCAGGAGGCGGAGTGTGAAGAAAAAATTGTTGAGGAGAAGAATGGAAGGAGAGCATCTTCCCCCAAATGGAGAGACAGGAGGAAGCCAGGAGAGCTGACCTCAGAGTTCATGGAAGTCAGGAGAAATCTTGGCAAAATGAGGGAACTGTTTCCAGGGCTGGAAAAGTCTTGAAAGAAATAGATTTGCCTGTCAGGGTCTGGAAAGTCTTGGAATCTTGATGAAACCCTTGACCAGTATCAATTAAAAAAGAGCTTAATGCATTGAAAAAACGATGACGACAACAAAACGCGCGCACACACACACACACACACACACACACACAACTGAAAGAACAAAAAAGTGATGAAAATTAAACAATACTACTTGGATATCTGCTGGTCTTTTTCATCAGCGGTGTAGCAGATGAAGTTTTGCTTCAGGTTGGTGTGGAAAATGTTCATCAGTCTGCTCTGGAAAAGCTCTGGGAAAAGTATGGAGTTTTGTGTGGTCACATCTGCGGGAAGCCCGTGACCTTGTGCTTGTTGGGGTGAAATGTTGGATGTAGACTTTGTGAGAGTGGGTGCTGGCTGTCAGATGTTAACTGGCGTAATCTTCCAAACCAAACCTGCCTGTGTGTGCATGCAAATAATGTGTACATGTGTATGATTTGCTTGTTATTCAATCACTTCTTGAGCCCTTATTATGTTTTTTTTGTTTCCATTATCCTCTGTTTTTGTGTAAGGTATGGATTTGTGTGGAGCAGTGTGAAAACAGTTGTGCAGTTTTCCTTGGCAGCTGCTGCTCTTTTAGCTGACGATATCCGTGAGCAATATTTTTCTTCTCCGAGGTCATTCATGGAAAGCCTGATATAGATAAGCATCTTAAAATGTTGAGTGATTGCACACTGAGCAAGACTTGACGAAAACCTTGAGGTGAATATTGTCTGGCTTGGGCGTGAGAATTGGGGAGGGGGTAAGGGGTGATTCCTGGACTAAACAGATGGAAGAAACATTTGAGAGTGTGGCTGCTAATCCTTCTGAGCTTTGGTACTAAAGTAATGATGCAGCCAACACCTCACACGTGTGAGAATGTTCTCAACAGCATGATAGTTTGTATGACGGTACAACATGGCGCAACACAGTATGCAGCACACAGGATGGTGTGATAAGTCTGTATCCCTTTTGGTATTTGTGTAGACACTATCATGTAACAATTAGTCCTTTGTTTTGGAGAAACAGATGAGCCTTAGCTTTTGTGTTTCTGTGTAGTTAGCTTTTGTGTTTCTATGTAGAATCAGATGAGTCTAGCTTATGTTTCTGTATGGAGTCTCAGTTTAAGAAGTTTTCTTCATGAAGGATAAATCAGTGTATCATAGTTTTAAATATATCAGACATTTCTTCTTTTTTTCCCCTAACTTTAATATTTTTCTGTAGACTTGTTCAAGTTGATGAGTTTGTACAGTCATTCTTTCAATCTTGAATCTTTTTTTATGTGACTACTATTGTGTTATTTACTTGTTTTTAGTATTTTTGTTTTTTACTTTGTCATGTGTAATTGACCATTGTCATAATTTATTAACTCTACACGTTGTACAGTCCTAACAGTCTTTTTGGAGAACATGTACAGAAAAGAAACATGCAGTGTCAATACAAGTGGGATGACGGGCGTAATAGCCGAATGGTTAAAGCGTTGGACTTTCAATCTGAGGGTCCCTGGTTCGAATCTCGGTGACGGCGCCTGGTGGGTAAAGGGTGGAGATTTTTCCGGTCTCCCAGGTCAACATATGTGCAGACCTGCTAGTGCCTGAACCCCCTTCGTGTGTATACGCAAGCAAAAGATCAAATACGCACGTTAAAGATCCTGTAATCCATGTCAGCGTTCGGTGGGTTATGGAAACAAGTACATACCCAGCATGCACACCCCCGAAAGCGGAGTATGGCTGCCTACATGGCGGGGTAAAAACGGTCATACACGTAAAAGCCCACTCGTGTATATACGAGTGAACGTGGGAGTTGCAGCCCATGAACAAAGAAGAAGAAGAAATACAAGTGGGATACATTTTAAAGAGTGATTTGCAAACACATTTGCAGACACTGTGTATAAGCATGCGTGCTTGCTTGTACGCACTCTTCCACAACACACGCACAACATGTACAACACACGCCCACACACACATGCATGTTCATGCTCACACACACAATCTACAAGCACAACACACATCCACACTCCAGGAGCTTCCCCTTCCCCCACAAGGGGAGTGTGATTGTCTCCCTTCCTCTGGAAGTGCTCAGAAGTTATTGACTAAAAGTATGGGCAAAGTGTGAATAAAAGTGTCAAGAATCATGAACGACAAAGAGCAATTGGCAATTGTAAATAAACTTGGAACAGTTACAAATAAAAGATTAGGGAATTCATAAGGCATTAAAAAAACAAAAAACCTGAAAAACCACAGCAACAAAAAACACACAAGAAAACAAGTGGTGGTGAAAATTTAACCTCCATACAGGGATATCCACCAGTCTCTTTCGTCAGCTGTGTAGCAGACACATTTTTTTTTTTTATATTCAGTTTAGCTTTGTGTTTGACATGGAAAAACTTCAGTGTGTTTGGAAAAGGTCTTGGAAAATGTGCAGAATTTTGTTTGGTCATATTTGTGGGAACTCGATGAAAGGGCCTGACAACTGAAAACAGTATTCTGTTCCAATGTGCTTCATTGTTTTCTGTCTGTCACGAGGTTGTGTGTCTTCAGATACATATCAAGTGCCCCTTGTATTAACTGATGATGATAAAACAAAAAGGCTTTGGCCTCATGTCAGGGATCTGCATGTTCGGTTTGGGTCATGAGTGGGTCATGTGTAATTTTTCTTTGATGTTGTGTGCAGGAGTTGGTGGGGGAGAATGAGGGTGCTGGGTAGGTAGGAGATGAAGGCCAGATATTGGCCAGTGGACACAGCAGACATACTTTATGGTTACCTGTGGAAAGATCCATGTGTTAATCTGCGAAAGATCCACAAGAGTTGTGGTGAGACAGCTGATGCCCTGCTGGAGTGATCTTGCTGTTTAGATATTTTGTATCTCGGCGTTTATGAGCTGTGTCTCCTCCATTCTCTTGTTCTCTGCCACCTGACTGTTTAGTATTATGGGTAGGACTGTTTTTACCCTGACATTGAGGCAGCTTTACACCATTCTTCACCACAGTGCACCATGGAGTGGTTCTCCATTGCCAGTGACCACTGACTGGTTTTGGGGTTGTTTTGATGTGGGGAGTTGATCTTCTGCATAGACAGGCGCACAACAGAGTTGTTAAAGTGTTGGACTTCCAATCTGAGGGTCCCGGGTTAGAATCTCGGTAACGGTGTCTGGTGGGTAAAGGGTGGAGATATTTCCGATCTTACAGGTCAACATAATTATGTGCAGACCTGTTTGTGCTTGAACTCCCTTGTGTATACAAAAGCAGATCAGATACACACGCTAATGATCCTGTAATCCATGTCAGTTTTCAGTGGGCTATGAAAAGAACATACCCAGCATGTACACCCCTGAAAACAGAGTATGGCTGCCTTCCTGGTGGGGTAAAAACTGTCATACATGTTAAAGCCTACTCGTCTTCATACGAGTGAAGTGGGAGTTGAGTTGCAGCCCATGAACGAAGAAGATGATCTTCTGTATGTGTATACATGCTTGTGCACCAGTAGGTCTGGAAGTGTGTCACCAGAAGGAACTAGAGAGGAAAAATCTCCACCTTTGAAAACTCCATGTGCAGTGCAGGCATTTGAACCTCATCCTGCAACAAAGGATAAGTCCAGCACAGTGATTCTTCACTGTGGTAGCAGTGTCAACCAGAGTGTGATAGAACCGATTGTTTGGTATGTTGTTTTATCATTATTTTTGCAACCGGATTCTTGTTTGTGTTCAGATGGTGGTGTGCTAAAAAATTTTGTTTTGTTTTGTGTGTCATGAGTGTGTAGTTTGTGTTTGTCTGTGCTGCTTTTTTGTCTTCTGTTCTCATCTGTGTCATGTCAAGCAGAGGAGTCAAGAAGATAAAGCACAATCTTCATTTTTTTTCCTTTTTCATTTGGTGGTTTTCTGGTCATTTTCAACCTTCTACACACTCACACAGACACGCTCTCTCTCACACAGACACGCTCTCTCTCACACAGACGCAGACACGCTCTCTCTCTCACACACACTCTCTCTCTCACACTTTCTCACACATACATACATGCTTACTCACACATTGCTTCTTCCTGCCCCTCTCCACTTCACAGAAATCCTGTATAATATATATATATAATAAAGAAAATTAACTGATTTTTAACAAGTTCACAGCAATTTCCATTTTGATATATTTATTTGATGACTGAAAAAAATGTTGGCATGTTATTGGATTGGGTCTTGGCTGTTCAGCTGTGCAGTAAAACAACCCAATGTGTTGATTGCAAATGGGTTTAAAATAAAGTGGATGCCACCCACATTTGGTAGTGTTTGAATGCTGACATAATTTTTTTAATGTTATTTTTTTCTCTTTGGATGGTGTTTGTATGTATGTGTAGATGGATATGACATGTATATTATATATTGTTACTTTTTTATGGGAATGTATTGTTTGAATTCAGCCAGCACCTTCTTTGAAGAGCTGGTGTGTTTGGGAGAGAAACAATAAAAGTTGAACTATTGAAAAGATGTTCTGTGTTTTATTTTTTAGTTTATTTTTCTTCTCTCTTTTGTGTAGTTCATTTCATTCCATCTCCTGCAACAATTAATACCTACCCAGACATTTTGTTGAGGTGTCAGGCGTGAACTCAGCTAGTGTTTAAATGAGTCGACTTGTTGAATTGTTTTAGGCAACACTAGAGGTGGTTTGTTGCAGAGTTGTCTTCACACACACACACACATATTCGCTGTCTGCCATATATGAACATCATAAGACTGGGGATAAAAGTTTTTTTTAAATTTTTTATTTCACAATACACATTCCACATCAACTTTTCAAGCGTAGCTTTCAGAAAATAGTCTGGAGGCAGAATAAATGAATCCTAAAACCATGAACAACCGCTATCGGTACAGGCTGAAAACACACAATGCAAGAGAACAGAGTGACAGGAATGAAAACGTATACACAAGTGTTCACCTTGGAACTTTCAAATGATGAACAAAAAACTGAGGTCCAGTAAGAAGACTGAATTTCATGTGCATGAGTGATCCTGGACAAGGCTGAAACATTGTACTACTGGTGTAACTGGAGACTACCAAAAGCCAGTTTCTAACTGAAGTAGTTTCTTGTGGAAAGACTACGTAATTCATGCCACACTGATTTCAGCCAGTGCGTGTGTTTTCACAAGGCTGCCTTGTACTTTGTTGTTTTTAACCACAATGCATGTGCAGGGTTGATCTTTTCAACCATGTATTCAGTGCTTGAAATGACCACAATATCTGGACTCTATGAAAACTGACTTCACTATAAATCATCATCCTTTCCGATCTGAACGTGGGGGTGAAGGCCTGTCACAGTTGCTGAGCTAAATGCTATGTAAGAAGCCAGGGTGAAAGCTTGTCGCACCAGTGCAAAGCCTGTCCTAACTCACGCCTGCATGAGTTACACAGGTCTTGCACTGTAGAGAAAAGAACAAAACACCAACAAAAAGTCAGGAACACGAAAGGGGAAAACTGCACGCAGGCTTGGCGCAAAGTCACAGCACTGAAAACTACAGCTGGAAATACTAAATTCCTTCTGAAAACAGGAGTTAAATCTTTTTGGCAACATCAGAAGCATATATGTGAACATCACTCTCTGTAAAGTTAAAACGTCAACATTAAATACAAACCTGTCAGGATATGAGAGATACCTCACTCGCCACAAAAGAGTGTGAGAGAAGGAAAGTGCGACATTGAACACAAACCCCTGAAATAACAAGTACTACATGAATGCGACATAGTGAACACAAACCCTGAAATAAAGAGTACTACATGTACGCAAAACACGGCACGATGCGTCACAACAAACTTGCCATTGAGATAAAATGACTGCTGGGTCATTTTCATCAAGGCAAAACGATCCTTAGCCTTCCTGTTCACCCAACTCATCACAAAAACACACAGTGCAGGGACAGTCGAACACTGGACGACACGCTATACAACACACACTGTTCCCTTTGTCCTTGGATTTGCTGGTGAGTTGTAAAGAGGTCTCAGAATGCTGGGGTCAGAAAAACAACCTGCGAGTGCAGCTACAGGAATGCTAAAGTAGGGCTACTGTCAGTGGTGAGCTACAGGAATGGTAAGAGACACTGGAATGGTGGTGGGTAGATACAGAAATGACGGGAAGCCATAGTAAGATGTGAACCTGCACATCAACCATTGAGGGGGAGGGGGGTATGGAAAAGATAAGAAGGGGACAGGGAAGATGAGGGGGGAGGGGGAGGAATGTTAAAAGACATGGTGTGGAATGGTCAATGCATGGAGTGACCAGGTACCAGGCCTCAGTGACCGGCACTGCTGCCCATTCTGGCACTGGTCAAACCATGCGGGACTGCTGCGGAGGATGACCACAGTAGAATAGGGAGCTGGAATGTGTGTGTTTTTAAAAGGAATGTCCTACTATAAACCTGTCAAGTAATACTTGCACGGAAAATAAAAGCCAGCCAACAAAGACACCATTGCAACATGATTTACATGTTGAACGAGCACAAACAAAACAACGACCAATAATTATTCACAAAAAGTTGCGATGACAATGATTATAATGCCAATTTCCAGTCACAGTTAACCATGACAAAGACTAAGTGATAATTTCAAATGCTTGCAAATACGAGCTAAAGAAATCATTTTTGTGTCCAAAATTTTGTGTCCAACGTTGATCACATAGTGTTTGACTTTTTTTGGATATAATCTTCACCTTAACAAAGTGATTACAAGCAATTTTCTATCTAAAAAAAAGGAAGACAAAATACGAAATTAATTCAAAAAGCATGGAAAACTATTTATTGTAATGCGTATTTTTGTCAAAAGCTTCAAAGGATACAAAAAAATTACTTTTCCTTTTTTCTGTTTTTTCAACATGTGCTTCACTTTGACTGGTTAAAAAAGGGCAGACTTGATAAAAGAAATCTTCACAAAGAGCAGAACTTGAAACAAGGACACACTGACTTTACACAATTATAAAAACGTGTATGTGCATTCCACTGACAATACAACATGGTGATAACGTGGGCAGGTAAACATAAGGCTAAAGAACCGGCGTCAACGCCATGATACAAATCAAAATCCGGTATGGGGTAATGTCAAGTCAGAGCAAAATGAAAGTTATTCCTGTTTTTATCGTACAAACCCTTTAACCGTCCCGCAGTTAATTATTTAAACGTCTTGTCCTTGTAGATTCAGGTACGTTCACGTTTTGTGTTTTATAAAAATCTCACACTAGTGCGCAAGCTGTGCAGCGGAGCGACTTCCCACTCCCCTGACCAGCAAGGGTGCCGGAGGTCGGCGCAACGAGCGAACAAGTGATCTTGACGATCTTCACATGCCAGCTGGTCCCAAAAAAGCGAAAGGGGGCAAAACCGTGAGCGTGAAAGCGAGGCGTCCTCTGGTTCCAGTTGGTGCAGGTGTCACATCGTCAAGAAACCCAGCCAGCAGGTTGAGAAGAAGGTGGTCCGTGTTGCTGCCAGCAGCAAGGGGCACAGCCTTCTTGCACATGGCAATATGCCATACACATCTATAGACATCGGTAAGCATCGCTGTGTGTGGTCCACACCGCTTACACCACCGACCTACCGGGTTCTCCGGACAGCCTCATACCTGGAACACACAGCCTTTCGCCTGTCAGGAGCATCACCCACACAGTCTGAAGACATGGTAACGCTAACATCATGAAGACATGGTAGCTAATGTCATGGAGACATGGTAACACTAACATCCTGAGGATATGGTAACGCTGGCATCCTGAACACACATGGTAGCTAACATCTTCATTAGAGGAGGAATGCTACTCGCTGCACCAATCTAACCTATCACTAAACCTGTTCTCTGTAAGTACTAATCATTACCAAAATTAAACAATTTTATCTACCCATTTACAAATTACACAAGGTTACTGTCAATTTCTGTAAACTTTAAACACCAATCTGACCTATCACTAAACCTGTTGTCTGTAAGTACTAATCATTATCATTACACATAAACAGAACCTTATCTATCCACTTAAAATCACACATTGTTCATCTGTCTGTCTGCAATTGTAGACATGGATAATTTGGGGCGGTCTGAGAGAGTGTGTGTGTGTGTGTTGGGGGTAGGTGGGGTGGAGGTGAGCAATCCAAAATGTCCAAGAGGCCGTGCCCTACGACTCACCATTGTCTGTGGCCATTGATGACAAAAGTTTATCGAGTTGATACAACTCATCCTCCTCGTGGATCCCAGGCACGTCCTGGGGCGTTTGGGGGCGGGGATGGGATGTGTGGGTGGGGCTGTGGTGGTGGTGGTGGTGGTGGTGGTGGAAGGGAGGAGGGGAGGGTTTGCTGTTGTTATCCCCCCCGTCTCTACCGCCTTTCCTGCCACGCTGCCTGTCCGCCCCGCCCCCAGTCCCCGAGCCCTTCCGGTCAGACTGACGATGCGCTGTGTCCATGGCGACTTCCTCCCCGCCGCTCTCCTCGTCCCCGGACACCTCGCTGTGCGTCTCGCTCGACGAGTCCGTGCTGGTGCTGGACAGGGGGCTGAACTCTTCGTGCGGCCTCTCCAGCCCCTCCCCGTGCAGCAGGAAGTCGGTCAGGTGGGAGGAGGCAGCCTGGCACAGCGGGGGCACTCCGCCGGAACTCCCCCCGCGGTAGCTGTCGGCCAGTGTCTTGGCCATCTCAACCAGCACGTCAGCCTCGTCCTTCACCCCCTCCTCCTCCTCCCCCCTGCCGCCACACGACGGGAGCCCGGGGTCTGCCAGGTCCAGCTGGGTGGCTGACAGGTCGCCGGAGAAGAAGTTGAGGAGTTCCTCCACCTCGTTCAGATCCATCTCTGACGTCGGCGGCGGCGGCGGTGGTGGCAGCAGATGCGCATCGTCTTGGGCGCTGGTGTCCTCGCCGGAGGAGGCTGACTGGTGGTGTTGGGCGGCAGGCGGGCAGGGGTCCGTGTCTGGAGGCTCCTGCTTGATGACGGTTCGTCCACAGCTCGGCTGCTCAGTGGCGGAGGAGGAGTCTTCCTTGGCCACGCCCTGGCTGCCTACAGCGGAGGCGGTGACTGGCGGGGACTGGTGTCCGGTGCCTTCCCGGGCAGGCAGGGTCTGGTAGCAGTGCAAGGTGTCGAAGAAGGACTGGATGTCCAGAGCATCCATGACGGGCAGTCCCCCCCTGTGCAGGGGGGCGGCGTGCCGACACTCCGGGGCTGTGGTCTTCTCCACCTTGACGCGCTGCACGGGGACCGTGGGGCAGGGAGCTGGAACGGTGCCCGAAGACAGGGACGCCAGCTTCTCCAGCTCTTGCAGAATGGCCGCGGAGCTTGGCGGCGCTGTCTTCACTTCCGTACCGGAGGAGTCAGCGTGAAGGCCGGTGCAGGTGGAAGAGGAGGAGGAAGAGGAGGAGGAGGTGTGGGGGTGGGGGGAGGAGGCTGGAGAGGGGTCCGGAGTGAGGTATGACTCTGGAACGGCCACGCTGCTGTCAGGGACCACTTGCTCCTTCCCCTGTGGCGGGCAGGCGGTGTTGGTGGGGGTGGTGGTGGTGGTGAGGGGAGGGGAGAGAGGGCAGGAGGAGTGGCAGTTTGAGGACAGGAGGTGGGCCTTGACGCTGTGCTGGTGGTGGGCCACGTGCAGGGGCAGCACGTGCGCCAGGCGGTACTGGGCCTGGGGCAGCAGCATGTGCGTGGAGGAGGAGGGGGCAGGCCAGCTGCTGTATCCCCCGCCGCCGCCGCTAAAGAACTGCGAGGCCGAGTCCGGCGAGTGCATGGGGTCAGCGGTGGCCGCGTACTCGTAGCCCCCATGCCGACCCACCATGCCGCCCCCGTTGTGGCCGTCTGTGTGCTCGTCCCACACCAGCTTGGGCACCTTGGCCGGGCGGCACGGGCCCTGGATCTTCCGCTTCAGCATCATCTTCAGCTTGTCCGTCTGCTGCCCTCCCTGAGGGGGGAGAGGTAGAGGGAGGGGGAGGGACATGCCCGAGGGAGGGGAGGAGGAGGAGGTGTTGGTGGTGGCGGTGGAGTAGGGGTGTTGGTATCCCTTAGAGTCGTGCATGGAGTAGTTGACGTTGCAGGTCGGCAGTGTCTGCTGATGATGATGTTGTTGTTGTTGGCCGGTGGCGTAGTAAGGGCCCATGGGGCCCTGCTGGTAGTGAGACGGGGAAGCCACCATGGTGGGGGTGGCGGTGTTGGTGGTCACCCAGCCAGGGGCCGCGCTGTCCTGGGGAGGCAGGGGGGCCGTGTGGGGGCCGCTGGGGGGTGGCCCCCCGCCCCACAGGTCCGAGGAGCGGGCCGGGTACAGGGTGAACATGTGGCTCTGCATGCGGATCTGGTACGCTTCTTCCTCGCTGCAACAACGGGCGGTTTCAGAAAAAAATAATTGGTTTTTTTTTTCGTTACCTGTTTGTTCTTAAAAATCCATGAGTGAAAAAACCACAACTAAAACAAACAAACAAACAAAAAAACACAACAACCTTGCAGTCCACAAGACTCATTTGCTCTTAAAAAAAAAAGAAAAAAAAAGTATGAACGCAAATATGTGTGTGTGTGTGCGTGCGTGCGTGCGTGCGTGTGTGTGTGCGTGCGTGCGTGCGTGCCTGTCTGTAAGTCCACGAACCACAAACACAAAGAAGAGAACAGAAAAGAACGAAGACATGAAGAGAGTGGGGGCTTTGTCAGGTACTGACCTGATGACCTGGTTGATGCAGACGATGAGTGGGTCGTCGTTGTGCACGGTGGCAGCCTGCCGCACGTGCATCACCACGTTGACCCAAAGCACCTGGTCCCTGGCGCACAGCATGCGCACCGTCATCATGCAGCCCATCTCGTGGTTCGATCGGATCACTGCACACACACACCACGATGTCTTGTATTGCAGTGCCGGTATCGCATTGTAGTGCTGATAATGTTGCCCTGTAGTGTTAATGTTGCCCTGTAGTGATGGTATTGCACTGTAGTGAGTGATGATATTGCACTGTAGTGAGTGATGGTACTGTACTGTTGTGAGTGATGGTATTGCACTGTAGTGAGTAATGGGGGATGGTATTGCACTATAGTGAGTGATGATATTGCACTGTAGTGAGTGATGGTACTGTACTGTTGTGAGTGATGGTATTGCACTGTAGTGAGTGATGGTATTGCACTGTAGTGAGTAATGGGGGATGGTATTGCACTATAGTGAGTGATGGTATTGCACTGTAGTGAATGATGGTACTGCACTGTAGTGATGGTATTGCACTGTAGTGAGTGATGGTATTGCACTGTAGTGAGTAATGGGGGATGGTATTGCACTATAGTGAGCGATGGTATTGCACTGTAGTGAGTGATGGTATTGCACTGTAGTGATGGTACTGTACTGTTGTGAGTGATGGTATTGCACTGTAGTGATGGTATTCCACTGTAGTGATGGTATTGCACTGTATTTATGGTATTGTACTGTAGTGATGGTACTGCACAGTAGTGAGTGATGGCACTGCATTGTAGTGAGTGATGGTATTGCACTGCAGTGCTGGTACTGATGGTACTGCACTGTATTGATGGTATTGTACTGTAGTGATGGTATTGCACTGTAGTGCTGGTAATGCACTGCAGTGAGTGATGGGATCGTATTGCACTATAATGAGTGATGACACTGCACTGTAGTGAGTGATGGCATTGCACTGTAGTGATGGTATTGCACTGTAGTGATGGTATTGCACTGTAGTGATGGTACTGCACTGTAATGAGTGATGGTATTTCACTGTATTTATGGTATTGTACTGTAGTGATGGTACTGCACAGTAGTGAGTGATGGCACTGCATTGTAGTGAGTGATGGTATTGCACTGCAGTGCTGGTACTGATGGTACTGCACTGTATTGATGGTATTGTACTGTAGTGATGGTATTGCACTGTAGTGCTGGTAATGCACTGCAGTGAGTGATGGGATCGTATTGCACTATAATGAGTGATGGCACTGCACTGTAGTGAGTGATGGCATTGCACTGTAGTGATGGTATTGCACTGTAGTGATGGTATTGCACTGTAGTGAGTGATGGTATTGCACTGTAGTGAGTGATGGTATTGCACTGAATGATGGTATTGCACTGTAGTGATGGCACTGCACTGTAGTGAGTGATGGTATTGCACTGTAGTGAGTGATGGTATTGCACTGTAGTGATGGTATTGCACTGAGTGACGGTATTGCATTGAGTGATGGTATTGCACTGTAGTGAGTAATGGTATTGCACTGCAGTGAGTGATTGTATTGCACTGTAGAGATGGTATTACACTGCAGTGAGTGGTGGTACTGCACTGTAGTGAATGATGGTATTGCACTGTAGAGATGGTATTGCATTGTAGTTCCGGTGTTTTGTGTTGACGGTAGTGCCAGTATTGTATTGTAGTGCTAGTGTTGCACTGTAGTGATGATTTTGCACTTATCATGCTGGTATTGTATTATGGTACTGGTATTTTACAGCCAGTAATGTATAGTAGTGCTGGTACTGTATTGTACTGTACTGCTGGTATTGTACTGTAATACAGGTGTTGTATTATCGTGATGATACTGTATTATATTGGCGGCAATGAATAGTAGCGCTGGTATTGTATTATAGTGATAGTATTATAGATCCAGTGTTGTAAAGTAGTGCTAGTACTGTATTGTGGTGCTGGTATTGCATTGTGGTGCTGGTATTGTGGTGCTGGTATTGTATTGTAGTGCTGGTACTGGTGCTGGTACTATATTGTAGTGCTGGTACTGGTGCTGGTACAGTATTGTGGTGCTGGTACAGTATTGTGGTGCTGGTACTGTATTGTGGTGCTGGTACTGTATTGTAGTGCTGGTACTGTATTGTAGTGCTGGTACTGTATTGTAGTGCTGGTACTGGTACTGTATTGTGTTGCTGGTACTGTATTGTGGTGCTGGTACAGTATTGTGGTGCTGGTACTGTATTGTGGTGCTGGTACAGTATTGTAGTGCTGGTACAGTATTGTGGTGCTGGTACTGTATTGTGTTGCTGGTACTGTATTGTAGTGCTGGTACTGTATTGTGGTGCTGGTTCCATTCCATTCCATTCATTCTCCTGCCCGGGATGGGCGTAGAGGAGACATGAGGGACGATTCCGTAGTCAGACGACGCCATCCGGTTCTATCTTCTGCCTGTCGTATCAGCGTAGCGCTATCCATATTGGTCCATTCCTTGATGTTGTCCATCCATTTGGCTTGCCTCCCTCTTCGCCTACCACCCTCTAGCGTTCCCTGTAGAACTGTCTTTTGCAGTGAATTGTGGCGTGTCACATGCCCGAACCATGACAGCTTCCTCCTTTTGACCACTGCTAAGAGTGGTTCCAGTGGACCCGCTAGCATGGTTATTTGGCTCTTGACAAAGTCATTGGTCTTTCTGTCCTTCCATGAGATTCCAAGCAATCGTCTGAAGCATTTTGTCTCAAACGTCTGGACTTTCTAGTAGTCTCTGCTGTTAAAGTCCAACTTTCACATCCATACAGCAGTATGGATAGCACCAGGGATCGGTACAGTTTGATCTTTGTTGGAAAGCTGATCCCTCTGCTCTTCCAAATCTTGCTGAGCTTAGCCATTGCTGATGTTGCGATCGCTATCCTAATCTTTATTTCAGTTGTTGAGCGACCGTCGTTTGTGAGGGTGGAGCCGAGATATTTGAAAGCATCCACTTCAAGTTGTTGTCCGTTCATGAAGATTTGAGCTTGGGTGTTGGTTGAGCTGTTTACCAACACTTTGCTTTTCTCGGTGCTCACTTCCATTCCGTATGCACCTGCTCTTCCTTCTAGTCTCTTGGTGAGGTCTTGTAGTTCTTTGGTATTGTATTCTTTGGTGGTGCTGGTACTGTATTGTAATGCTGGAACTGTATTGTAGTGCTGGTACTGTATTGTAATGCTGGTACTGTATTGTGGTGCTGGTACTGTATTGTGGTGCTGGTACTGTATTGTAGTGCTGGTACTGTACTGTGGTGCTCGTACTGTATTGTAGTGCTCGTACTGTATTGTAATGCTGGAACTGTATTGTGGTGCTGGTACTGTATTGTAATGCTGGTACTGTATTGTGGTGCTGGTACTGTATTGTGGTGCTGGTACTGTATTGTAGTGCTGGTACTGTATTGTGGTGCTGGTACTGTAATGTGGTGCTGGTACTGTAATGTGGTGCTGGTACTGTATTGCATTGTGGTGCTGGTACTGTAATGTGGTGCTGGTACTGGTGCTGGTACTGTATTGTAGTGCTGGTACTGTATTGTGGTGCTGGTACTGTATTGTAGTGCTGGTACTGTATTGTGGTGCTGGTACTGTATTGTGGTGCTGGTACTGTATTGTAGTGCTGGTACTGTATTGTAATGCTGGTACTGTATTGTGGTGCTGGTACTGTATTGTAATGCTGGAACTGTATTGTGGTGCTGGTACTGTATTGTAATGCTGGTACTGTATTGTGGTGCTGGTACTGTATTGTAATGCTGGAACTGTATTGTGGTGCTGGTACTGTATTGTAATGCTGGTACTGTATTGTGGTGCTGGTACTGTATTGTAATGCTGGTACTGTATTGTGGTGCTGGTACTGTATTGTGGTGCTGGTACTGTATTGTAATGCTGGTACTGTATTGTGGTGCTGGTACTGTAATGTGCTGGTACTGTATCGTGGTGCTGGTACTGTATTGCATTGTGGTGCTGGTACTGTATTGTGGTGCTGGTATTGTATTGTAGTGCTGGTAGTATAGTGTGTTGCTGGTTTTGTATTGTAGTGCTGGTATTGTAGTGCTGGTATTATATTGTGTTACTGGTATTGTACTGTGGTGCTGGTATTGTGGTGCTGGTATTGCACTGTAGTGCTGATATTCTACGGTAGTGCTGATACTTAATTCTATTGTAGCGCTGGTATGGTACTGTAGAGCCGGTATTGCATTGTAATGCTGGTGTTCTATTGAATTGCCGGTATTATATTCTATTGCAGTGCCGGTATTACATTATATTGTTGTGCTGATAGTACTGGTATTGCACTGCTCGTATTGAACTGCAGTGCTGGAATTGTACTGCTGGTATTCTGCTGTACTGTATTGCCGGTACTGCACTGTGTTGTCGACATTTTAAGTACTGTATTGCCGGTGTTGTATCATAGGTATTGTACTGAAGTACTGGTATAGCATTGTCGGTATTATATATTATGCTGCTGGTATTGTACCGTAGGCATTGTTTTGTATTACCTGTACTGAATTACAGTGCACTGCCGCATTGTAGTACTTATACTGCCGGTGTTGCGTTCTACTGGCAGTATTACTTTCTGTCACAACAAGCCTTGACAGCGTCCCTTGGGTTTGTGTCAAAGGAAAACAAAACAGAAAAAAACAAACGCACAAAAACCGCCGTCCACGGTCACCTTCAGACCTGTTCTGTCAAAATTTTATTTTAACACACACACACACACCCTCACGGCTCTCATAAAAATAGATGTCAAATGAGGAAAGGCTTTAAAAAACATAACAAAGGAGAGAGAAAAAACTGCGGCGAACGGCATAAAGCACAAAGGCACTGTGTCCTAGTGTGCGTGCTTGACTGGGAACAATCTGATAATGACCCGTTTTCACGTCCTCTCCCTGCTTGTTATCTTGCCCTGTGTCCTTCGCTGATGCTCTTTCTCTCTCTTATTTATTTATTTATTTATTTATTTATTTATTTATTTAAACATATTATCATCATTATTGTTTTCTTCTGTTCTGATTTTGTTTGGTTGCTAAATTTCTTTGCCCTCAGGGCAGGGTGAAAAAAAAAGCATGTCCTTGCTTATTTCACGTCCCCATTAAATAAAATTTCATTCATTCATTCATTCTCTCTCTCTTTCCCCTCCTTGCATGCATGTGCATACTGTGCGTGTGTAAGTGAAGCTTGGTGTGTGTTATGCATGTGTGTAAGTGCCCACACCCTGTTGAAGACGCGCGTGCGTGCGTGCGTGCGTGTGTGTGTGTGTGTGTGTGTGTGTGTGTGTGTGTGTGTGTGTGTGTGTGTGTGTGTGTGTGTGTGTCTGTGACATGTTGCATTTTCGTGCATGTTCGTGTGTGAACATCACATGCTTTCACATGCACACAACTATTTTTTTTTTAAAGTAATTTGGTGCAGCAGTCACCCACTTCTTATGAGAAATGTGGACGTCTGCAAAGTGACTGAAGAAGCGTTCACCATGTGCACGGTGGTGCAGCAGTCACCCACTTCTTATGAGAAATGTGGACGTCTGCAAAGTGACTGAAGAAGCGTTCACCATGTGCACGGTGGTGCAGCAGTCACCCACTTCTTATGAGAAATGTGGACGTCTGCAAAGTGACTGAAGAAGCGTTCACCATGTGCATGGTGTTGTGTTGCGTTGTGTCGTGTTGTATTGTATCGTCTTACTTTTTTTGTCAAAATATTTATTCTGTCTGAAATTCGGGGTGCTTTCCAAGAGGAGAGCGCGGCCTTGCCACTGCGTAGGGCAATCCTTTAATCTCTTTTCTGTCTGCACTGTATTGAATTTACTGTCAAAGTGATGTAGTTCTTTAGCAAGAACAACCTTTTTGTTGCCACGGGTTCTTTTACATGCGCTAAACGCATGCTGCAAGCTTGGGACCTTGGTTTATCATCTAATCCGGAAGACTATAGCACCCAGACCACGATTCAAGGTCTAGTGGATGGTGGGGAGTGGGGGGGTGGGGGGGGCAGTAAAATCCTGGTCGTATGATAATATGGGGATCGAACCCGTGGACACTGCACGTCTTCGGGCGCATCATTACCACTAGGCCAACACCCCATCCCTGCACCACGAATGCTGATAAAGTGTGGTGACGAAAGCTCACATGCACACTGACTCAAGACACACACACACTCTCTCATACTGAAACACACACACACACACATTCTCTCTCTCTCCCTCACACAGGAAAAAAAAAAAAGCTAAATGAGAGCCAAGGGTCTGGTCACGATCGGCACATCCACCCAATGACAGAACTGGGGGATTGAGTGGAGTGGGGTGGGGTGGGGTGGGGTGTTAAGACGAAGACCCGTCGCTCTATCTCCCCACCACCCCATCCCACCCCTAACCACTTCCCTCAGGGTGGAGGGGGGGATTTACTGCCGCTCTGTTATCTTCCTCCACATCCCTCCCACCCCACACACCTCTCCCCGCCCCTGTCCCACTGCTGTTGTCCTCTTTATGTGGAAGGCTGAACCATGAAATAAGGGGGAGGGAAATTCCTCCCTCCCCCATCTCCACCATCCACCCTGCCCCCTACTCCCCTGTCCTCGATCCCTGCCCCCCACACCCCCCTCCACATCCCCATTCTCCTTTCTTCACTTAGATGAACACTATTTTCTCATTTCCGACAATGATATTTAAGATAATAGGATGAGAATTCGAGAGGAAGGGGAAGGTACGAGTGAGGGTGGGTGGGGAGGGGTGTGTGAAAAAGTTGAAATTAATGAAGTGAATTTCACCAAATTGCAACAAAGCCCTACGCCCCTTTACCCCCCCCCCCCCCCTTCACTACCCCGAAGTGAAAAATGTGTGCGGGGGTCGGGGTGACACAGGGCATTGTGGAGGTTCCTGTCGAAGCTCCCCAATCTGGCTTGTGTTGAAGCTAATCATTAAGTCAAGCACGTCGTTCTTCCGCCAAGACAAAGGAAAGGGGTGTGGGTTAGGGGGTAGGGGTTGGGGTGTGTGTGTGTAGGGGGGAGGGATCGACGGGAGGAGGGGGGGAGACGTGTGCTACTTGACACGCAGTCTGTAGCCAACTCAGTTTATATTCCAAATCAGAAAGGAAGAAGCACACGAGTTTAAAATAAAAAACAAAAAAAACCCAACAACAAAGGAAGCGAGTGTAGGGGTGTAGGGGTGTGACGAGAGTCATCCAAACCTTTAACCTTATTTCAGGCTTTGTTAGAACGCTGTACGTGTGTGCGTCTATGAACTATAGAAGAAAAAAAAAACCCCAAAAAAAACAAAACAAAAAACACCCCCAAAACTCTTAGCTGTCAAAACACCCCCAAAACTCTTAGCTATCAAAACTCTTTGCTGTCAAAACACCCCCAAAACTCTTAGCTGTCAGGTACGTACATTGTCCCAAAAATTTGATGACCGAGTTGGACATTTTTAACCCAGCGCGTTGCAGATGTTCACAAAAAGCTCCCTCCACCCAACAAACTCCAAGAAAATTCTCCCTCAGTGGACTACATATGAAGCACAAACACTATTTCTGTTGCTGTTGTCAATCTCAGTTACCTGCCCAACATCAGTGTATAAGCATGTGCATGAGAGAGAGATAGAGGGAGAGAGAGAGAGAGAGAGTGTGTGTGTGTGAGAGAGAGAGAGAGAGAGAGAGAGAGAGTGAGTGAGTGCGAGAGATTTTCATCATTATTTGTACACATGACCACTGCAATTGTTGGGTGCACTGGCCAGACATATCCCAATTTTTCCTCCTCAGAAAAATTAATGTGGTGTGTATAATTGTGGTGGCTGCGCGCTTTCACACCTCCTCGGAATGAAACTAAACACACACATACATTATACATATAGTATTCTCTCTCAACACACACACACACACACATATATATATATATATATATATATATATATATATATATATATTCAGTGAGAGAGAGAGAGAGAGAGAGCGATGTATTTCTCTCTCTCTCTGTAAGTGTGTGTGCGTGTGTGTCTGTATGTGTGTGTGTGTGTGTGTGTGTGTATATATATATATATATATATATATATATATATATATATATATATATATATGTGTGTGTGTGTGTGTGTGTGTGTGTGTGTGTGTGTGTGTGTGTTCATCAACTCACGGAGGATGTGTTTCTCACGGGCCTCGTGGATGTCTTCAGGGTGCAGCATGGAGTACCACGAGGTCTGGAAGATCTCCTCCGTGGTGTAGCCCAGGTAGTACTCCGCCCTGCACACCACACAGCAAGGCTGCCCGGGGTCACCACATGCACTGACCATCATCAGGTAGGCCACTGTATAGAACTATGTAGAATCTGCCAGAGGTCTTGATGGAGAAGAGAGGAAAGGAGAGAGAGAGGGGGGGAAAGAAGGGAGGGGGGAACGGACGGAGAGAGAGACAGACAGACAGACAGAGGACAGGGAAAGACACAAAGACACAGGGAAAGAGAGAGACGGGGAGACTGGGCGGAGAAAGAAAAGCAAAAAGGGCAGATCACAACTACTCACGTCTTGGTGACTTCTAGAAAGGACATGTCCAGCTGATGCACCGTCTTGAAGACAGTGGTGTTGCTCTGGACGAGGTTTTCCTTTAGCTCAGGGGTAATGAGAGGCGAGCAAGTCGCCATGAACACGTACTTCGGCTGCTGCTGCTGCTGCTGTTGTTGCTGCTGCTGCTGGTCACTGCAGTCGCCATCGGAGTCCGAAAGGGGAATGAAGTGACCCCGGACGTGCATGACCTGTTGGGCGATAATGATAGTATCTATACGGCGCTGAACTTTGTGCAGAGACAAATCAAAGCGCTTTCACACTAGTCATTCACACGCATTAACTCTGAAACTGGTGAAACTGAAGACAAGGAAGAGGCAGGGGAGGGAGGCTATCTTAGGAAGAGGTGGGTTTTAAGGCTAGACTGGCTTGAAAGAGCGGAGTGCAGAGACCTGACGAAGCGAAAAGAGGAAGTTCACCGATAAAACGGTGATCACAAACTCTGTGTGTGTGTGTGTGTGTGTGTGTGTGTGTGTGTGTTTGGGTGGGTTTATTTGTGTGTTTGTGTGTGTGTGTGTGTGTGTGTTTGTGTGTGGAGGGGGGCGGGGATATCTGTGTATGTTTTGTTTATATACGTACACTTTCAAAGTTTAACAAAAGGAAGGTTTGCGCCTACTGGACTTGATGCTGGACTGCCAAAAGCATTGTATTTGCATTGTGTTTGTTTTTGTTTTAATGAAATAATTTTTCTACCAAGGGTGTGTCTGCGTTCGGAGGTGTTGACACACCCACAGCCGGAAAAGCGCAGCCTGTCGATAGTTTTCAGCTATCACAAAATGAACAGTTCATTGACTTATGGTACATTCCTCTTCTTCTTCTACTTCTTTTCTTTCTTTTTTTTTCTTTTTTTTTCTGGTGTTTTTTTTTTCTTTCTTTCTTTTTTTCTTTATTGTTGATCGGCTTATCTTGTGAAATAGGGAAGAGCGAAAAATATACACAGAAGCAGACGTGGAGAAATATGAAGAAAAATGAAAAAAATTTTAAAAAAAAACCCAAAAAACCCACAAACAAACAAACAAAAACTATATACATATATTCAATAAATGAAAGTGTTTATAGATAATAAACACGCGCACGCATACACCCTCGCACTCTCCCGTCCCCCCTAACACGCATACACACACAAGCATGCACATACGCATGTGCACGCGCTCACAAACACACACACTGAAACACACACACACACACACACACTGAAACACACACACACACACACTGAAACACACACACACACCATCACCATCACCCTTCCCCATATTTCTCTCTGCTCTCACCCCCTCACCTCCTCCTACCAGAGATGATGATTACAAAGCGGGGAGAGGAATTTTATATCTTTCGTGACAACCATCTTAAAACAGTTTTGTGGCTGCACCCCTCCCCCACCCTCACATCCCATTCCTCCACCACCACCCGCCCCCCAAAAGAGACACGAGTATCAAATCCTGTCTGGAACATAGCGGACTGATTTTGTTACAGTTCATTATCGGAAAAGCGACTGGCGGGCTTTGCAGTCTTTAGGAAAGGAGTGATTTGTGTGTATGTGTGTGTGTGTGTGTGTGTGTGTGTGTGTGTGTGTGTGTGTGAGAGAGAGAGAGAGAGAGAGAGAGAGAGAGAGAGAGAGCGAATCAATATGGACCCAGTCATCAAATCTTACTTTTCAAAACGGGAAAATGGTTTGACTAATGTGTAAGCATAAAGTGCCCGTGCACGCTAGAGATTTCCAAGCACAGTATTCGGACGGTCTTATGTTTACTGCCCACATGTGTGTGTGTGTGTGTGTGTGTGTGTGTGTGTGTGTGTGCGTGCGCGCGCGCGTGTGTGTATGTGTGTGTGTGTGTGTGTGCACGCGTGCGTGCTTGCGTGAGGCGATCAACTGATCTCACGCTGATGGAATATCAATCAGTTCAAACTGCTGTTTGTCTGACAGAAATGAGTGATCGACATGCAGCAGTATACTCTCCCTTGTTATCAACAGCGGTATGCTCTCTTTTGTTATGACCAGTGTCCTCTCCCTTGTATCCATAGTAGTATATTCTCCCTTGTTTTCAATCTCTTCACAGTGGTATGCTCTCACTGGTTTTCCTGGTATGCTCACCATTGTTTCAAAAGCGTAATGCTCTCCCGTATGCTCTCCCTTGGTTCAACAACGGTACGCTCTCGCTTTTTCAACAACGGTATGCTCTCCCTTGATTCAACAACGGTATGCTCTCCCTTCGTTCATCAGCGGTATGCTCTCCGCAGCTGTGTGGGAGATCACTTTCTATACAAGTCGGGCCGGATCAGTCACAGTTGCCGAAAGGTCCAAACTGTTTCCCAATTCTTGCCAAACACAGTTTTAGTCCAACTTGTTCCCTTATTATTGACAGATATTTTTTTTATCGTTGGTCGGAATGCTGTTGATCAAATGCTTGCCAGACATACTGTTTGTCCGACTGTTCGCTAATTTTTGACTGACATCTTCACACGGGGATTTTCTTCGCTCTGTTCTGGAGCAAGGGCCGATCGTAGATGCCCCATGAGACCCCCCCCCCCCCCCCCTTACCTCCCCCACCCCCCCAACCAAGTGAAAAAAGGATGACATAATCACACCTGACTCTCATTCATTGCCGACGGCATCCTTCATTTTCCGGTCCCTACATTTATGATAGTCGTGTTCGACTATGAAAACCAGAACAGCAGAGGAGGTAACTGCTGTGCCGAGTATCTGGGCCAGGATTTGATTAAAGTGGAGAGTGTCTTGTCCAAGTTACATCCCCACTCCATCGGCCAAGAGGGCGTTTGGACAGTCGGCGTTGGGATGGTTCCCAAAGGCCAACTACCCCCCAAGGCTGCAGCACTAAGAGCCAGTGCAATTTTGCCTCCTAGTTTGAGAGTCATAGTCCTTCCCACTACCGGCCCAGACAGCCAGGTGCAGCAGACATAACAGTCGCCCTGAGAAAGAGAAAGAGAGAGAGAGGAGAACGTTCCCTGGCTTCACCACGCTGGCGGAACTGCCGGCTTCAATGAAAACACTGGCACTGTTCTTGTGCCTTCAGGCGGCCAGCTTAACCCTGCTGAATGGCGTCACGGAGGGCTTCAACACGAGAGGGAAACAGGGGGGAAGTGGTGGGGGGGAGTGGGGAAGAGAGGGGGAGAGAACTGAAGAGAGGGAGAGGGAGAGAGAGAATGTGTGTGGGAGAGGGAGAGGGAGAGAGGGACGGAGAGAGGGAGAGAGAGAATGTGTGTGTGTGTGTGTGTGTGTGTGTGTGTGTGTGTGTGTGTGTGTGAGAGAGAGAGAGAGAGAGAGAGAGAATGTGTGTGTGTGCGTGCGTGCGTGTGTGTGTGTGTGTGTGTGAGAGAGAGAGAGAGAGAGGAGAGAGAGAGAGAGAGAGAGAGAGAGAGAGAGAGAGAGAATAAAAGAAAGTTCCTCCCCTAATAGCTTGCACACGCCTCGGGAGACGGTCCAGAAAAAAAAGCAGAGAGATCTCTACAAGACGGGCCGTTTTTCTGCCACGATGCTGTGAATTGTGACGAGGATTAATTGTCCTTGCTTTTTGCCGTTTAATCGGCGGGAGCAGCGCGAAGCGTGACATTTATCGGAATTGAAGAAGAAGGGGGAAACAAAGGTTCATTAGCCTCTGTCTGCTACCCTACCCTCCCCTTACCCCTCTTCCTCCCCCCCACCCCCTTCCTCTACGACAAGGCTTTGGGGGGAGGAATAAAGGAGATACCACCCGCCCCACACCACCAACCCTAGCTCCCTTACTGCAACACTGCACAAGGCCATGCAAGCGGACACAAGCAGGCATAAAATTCGCACGTCCTGATTCTGGAGAAGGTAAAAATCAAAACACTGTCCATAATAACATGAAGGTGAGCAACTTTAAAAAACCCTAAAAACAAACGACAACAAAGTCTGACAATACCTCGATGAGCAATCTGAATGAAACCCAAATTCTAACCAAATCACAGTTCATTTCAGACATTTCGCCTTGTTAAGTTTTTTGTTTTTTGTTTTTTGAAGGGACCGGCAAGACGAAAAATCAATTTCTATTTTTCACACACACACACACACACATACTCTCTCTTTCTTCCTCCACACAATGTCACACTAACTGCAGAGAGTTATTTAACGCATACATCACGTATAGATTTTACACACAATATCTTTTTTTTTACCTGGAACTTAATGTCTACTTCTTCTTCCATCCTTCACTCTTCTTCACACACCGTGCGATACATGACCTTTTGTTTGACCCGATGACATTTTAATTACATAGGAACACACCCCCCTCACGTGAAACTAGTCGACCAGGCCTTCTGAACCGGCGTTCTCTCGGGATGACACGTGTGTTTCAGTGGTGATAAACAAGACACATTTCACAATGGCAAAATCCGAAACTAGCTTTTTTTTCCTTTCACCTTTCCGGTATTTTCTGTTTGTTTGTTGAGTCGTTGCAAAGGGAATAACGGGTGATGTTTTGTAACAGAACAAGAA
>NC_134896.1:30102347-30117347 GCF_041734735.1 Babylonia areolata
ATGCGGTATATAGTGTCACTAGCCCATTGTAATGTATACACTACGTAGTTTATTCTGTTCATTTTATGTGTTTATTTCATTTCATTTTATATAAACGTTTTATACAACAACCCCCCTAAAGCAGCAGCATGTTCTCAAGGCTTGACAAGCGAGTTGGGTTTATATGAAGATCAGGCATTTTATTTGTTATTGACTCACTTGAGTAAACAAAGTGAGTCTATGTTTTAACCCGGTGTTCGGTTGTGTGTGTGTGTGTGTGTGTGTGTGTGTGTGTGTGTGTGTGTCCGTGGTAAACTTTAACATTGACATTTTCTCTGCAAATACTTTGTCAGTTGACACCAAATTTGGCATAAAAATAGGAAAAATTCAGTTCTTTCCAGTCATCTTGTTTAAAACAATATTGCACCTCTGGGATGGGCACAAAAAAAAATAAAAAAAGAAGCCTAATTATATGCAAACTGCATTTACTGTTATATTTATATTTTTTGTATTCTCTAAACTTGGCACTTTGACCTCTTATTCTGACACAACAACAAGAGGAGTCATTACAATCATATTGTGTTCAAACAGGAACTTCTTTTGCTAAGCATGGAATTTTAATTTATTTTGCAAACGTTTTGGTGCAGATAGTAAAAAAGGGAAATTACTCTGTAATTAATGCTAGGGGACTTAATTTATCACAAGTGAGTCTTGAAGGCCTTGCCTCTCTTGTTTGTTGTTGTTTTTGTTTTTGTTTTTAGCAGAAGTGACGAGGCGTGTAATCTATGGATCACACGGAACGCTTTCACACCTTGAAACTGAAACATAAACGTGTGCACTGTCAACTGACGTTTTTATTCTTCCTTTTTTCTTTCTTCTTCGTCTTATCCTTTCTTTCTTGTTGACATACCCGGATCTCAACAGGCTGGGGGGAAAAAAAATCGTTGCTGGCTACCGGAAATGATTGCGTTTGTTGAACGTTACATGAAAATAGCACGATATGAGCTCAGGCTTGTTGCTCAATTGTTTTTTCTGTCAAGACTTTGAATATTGAACACTGGTTGTTTTTTTTGTGTGTGTGTGTGTGTGCGGGGGGTGGGGGTGGGGGATTCTTCTTGTTTCTTGAATAAAAACGTTAAAACGAAACGGTAGAGTAACGACCTTACTAGTTTACATACGCACTAATGTTGACTTGCGCCGAAATTGTCATGATAGAGGAGACAGAGGAGACAGGGGGCGGGGACAGAGAGAGAGAGAGAGAGAGAGAGAGAGAGAGAGAGAGAGAGATTCAGAATGTGCAATGTGCATCTGTGTATGTGTGTGTGTGTGTGTGTGTGCATGTGGGGGGTGTTGGGGGGTGGGTGGGGGGGTTCGGAGGGGACACACACAAACACAAGAACACACACACACACACACACACACACACAACTCACCATTGAGTGTCCCAGATAGTCGGTGACGTTTTCCGAAATGTAGACCAGTTTGCCTTCCCGAGTGGTGATCAGAAGGAAGCCCGTCATCGCCTGAAAACACACAGCACCCATCTTCCCCATCACTTTCACCGTGGCTGTATCATCGTTCGTACACACACACACACACACACACACACACACACGCAAACACACACACACACACATACACACACACACACACACACACACACGCAAACACACACACACACAAATACACACACACACACACTGCTGAACGCGAGCGCGTGCACATACTGACTTCGTATAACCACATGATCAGCGACCATAATTATCTTGTAAGGGTACTGGAGTTATCGCCAATCCCCTCTTTCTCTTCCCACCCAACCACTCCAGCCACCCACCCACAGAGTCATACGTCCTATCAGTTTCAGTTTTGCCTAAAGAAACATTACCAGGCTTGGACTGATCAACAGACACCTTCAGTTTTGTCACCCTCTCTCTCTCTCTCTCACCTGGACAAAGATATCGCTCACGCACATCCGTCCAACTGCTATGCCCAATCACTGATATCATCATATGAAGGCCGTTATACCCGAGTTCAAAAGTTCAGACGCATACAACTTTAAAAAAAAAAAGAAAAAAAAGGCCGCGTTCCAAGTAAGAAAACCAATCTACTTTTCTACTGAGGAGGTGATCTGATTTGGGATGAAGAGGATCAAATAACATTGGGGGGAAAAAAAACCCATTGTGGCAACCACGCACGAACTTAAATCATGCACAGCGGCTGTTTTCCGCTCCAACATCTGACGAAGACGGATGCCTCTTCTCACGGCGACTGTCACTTGTTTGCATAATGTATGTCACACGTTCTCACAAACGGCATCATGACTCAACACACACTTGACATTACACACACACACACACACACACACACATACACACAGGCGCTCGCGCGACATTAAACACGTATTCATAATTAACAGTTGACACTGTTGCTTATTGTCCAGCCGACCGCAGAGGGCTATATTATCAAGACTGCCCAACTATGTAAAATTTCAAGCACGTTAGACACAAAACTGTCACATTTATTAAAATATATATTATATATATATATATATATATATATATATATATATATAAAGAAAAAACCCGCAAAACACATACCTTAACCATTTAGCTCTTCAATGCAACTGAGTCAAGGCTGTACTGAGGACATCAGCCCTTCCGCTTAATTTATCAACTCCAGATAAAATCGCAGAAACTGATAACAAATAAATAAATAAATAAAATAAAAAAAGAAAGAAAAAGAAAAAAAAGGAGGGCATATTGGCAAATGATACTGCAGACTGGACAGCTTGTACCCATACCAGTATTTACAATCTCACTACCAAATCGCTAGAGCAAAACAGCACATGTAGCACACCGTGGACAGTGGGAAAGAGAGAGGAAAAAAAGTCAAGACTTGCTGACAAAAAGAAAAGGGGTAGACTGGGAAGGCAGAAAAAGCTGACAATAGTGAAGGAAGGGGGGAAAAAAAAAGCAGAAATAAAGAGAACAACAGAAAAGAGGAAATTTCTCGCACAAAATTTCCAAACTGAAGAGGGTGCTATTTCACACTGAAAGATCAACGGGTAAATTCAAAACAAACAAAAACATCACTTCCCGAAATGGTATGCACATATTTAGAATTAACAAACAAACAAACAAAAGCACAACTTCCCGTGACTGTCATTCACAATCATGACACGTGGTTTTGTATTCGTTTCGTACTGTGCTCAAACAATTAACATCCGGACAAAAGAAAACAATGAAGGTGTGTGTGTGCACGCACGCGCGCGCGTGTGTGTGTGGTGTGTGTGTGTGTGTGTGTGTGTGTGTGTGTGTGTGTGTGTGTGTGTGTGTGTTTCGGGTAGAGTTCGGGTACAATTATATTATCACCAGTTCGGAGCGATATGATGATGCATTTTGAAACTCTGCAGCACGGTGACTCTCTCTCTCTCTCTCTCGTACACACACACACGCGCGCGTGCGCGCGCACGCCCACACACACGTATGACAGTTGCATCCTGTTATGGACATGTCATGTGTGCGGCGACCCCACTTCCTCACAGTCTGACTCGTCGGCCAGGCGGACATAGTTACTTCGAGGAGTGGAGGGCGACTGACTGGCTTTAAAGGGGGGAGTGGGGGGGGGGGGGGGGGGGGGGGGGGAGCGGATAAGATCCTCTTTTGGTCATGTCCCTTCGTCACAAAACCTGCATAAGGCAGGCTCAACGTTATCATTTCAAAAATATAACTGATGAAAAATAAATGCACCAGAATATATATATATATATATATACCGAACGTTTTCCCCTTTATTTGATTAATGATTCATAACTTTTCTTGAATGACTTGGTGAGCTGTCGTTTATTTCACAAAAAATCCTGCACTTATCCGCAACTCAATCATTACGATGTACCGATTTAGTCTTTTTCAGTACGTATGTACGCACGCGTAGGTACACCTGCACCGGACCTGGGATCAAAAGTCCGACTCCAAACCCATTCTGCTACCGGAGACGTGCACTCAGAACGTGGACCTTACAAACTGTTATTATATTTGTCAATGTTTAATATTCAATGCATACAATGTTTAGGTCCCCATCCCACCCCCACCAGCCAGCAAGTCCACCCATCCCCACCGGCAAGTAGTGTCGTAGAAGGCTAGGGCTATGCCGGTCGGGTGTATTCCCGGGGACCGCTACGGTAGCCGGATTGGCCTAGCTGGAGATGCGAACACACCAGTGGACTGCGCCCCATCTCCCCTATCAGCTAACAGAACATCCCTCGGTAGCCCAGCTAAATTGCACCCAACAGCAACCTCCCACAACATGACAATTTTCATGAGCATACTGATGTTGGCCATTAAGTGGAAGAAGAAGAATATATATATATATATATATTGCTGTGGTTGTTGTATGTGTTGTTTACTTCGAATTAACGTGTAAGGCGTTTGTCTACTGTGGTTCTTTACTTCATGTGTGTGACTGTGATTATTGCAGGCCTGTGCGTGGTTTACTTCAAATTGACATGTACGTATTTTATCTCCAGTGCGATTAGTGCAACTGTGTGCTTAATCTAAGTTAATATGTTAAACCTTGTACGCCGCTTATGTACACGTACTGAATGACAGTGATAATCATGTATTGTTTACGAAATTTACACCACATTTTTATTTATCTTTTTGGAGCTAATAAAGTATTCTTAACAGCTGAACGGGTTTTTTGTTGTTGTTTTTTTCTTCTTCTTTTTTTTGTTTTGTTATTTTTTGTTTTTGTTTTGGTCAGCATGCCAAACCGACACAATGAGCAACAACAACAACAAAAAAACAACAACAAAAAAACCCACCCTTGAGTCTGTTTCTTAGTTCATTCAACCACAGACATAACAATGGAACGACTATTTTTACCGCTGGTCGGGAACACTGTTCTAAAAATAGAGGGACCATTCAGCTGTATGGCGTCACGGACAATCTGCCAATCGACAACACAGGATAAAACTCCAAGTGCAAAGCTGGTGACGCAAACAGCTATATTAAGATTATGATCCACCATTGCTCAGTCAGTTGCCCTTGGCATGAAACTGCGAAGTTAGCGTTGTGGTTGTCAAACCTTTTGTCATCTTTCATTCAGTACTATGGAAAAAAAAGAACCCCCCCCCAAAAAAAAAAAAAAAAAAAAAAACAAAACAAAAAAAACAACAACAAACAAACCAAAAAAACACAAAAACAAACCCAAGCAAACAAAACAACAACAACAAAAAAAAACAACAACAAAAAACAAAACAAAACAAAAACAAAAAAACAAGCAAAAAACCCAACTGGTCTGTAAACCTGACAGCATTTCACAATCAATTTGTATGGTTTATTTTTCCGACAGTGATCTAAGTTGCGAGGGACTGCAGACAGGTAAAAACAACTAGGAGGCTTTGTCAGTTATTTATTTCCATTTACTGATGCCTGTGCAGATTTTCCTCCCTCCCATCACTTGTAGGAACCCCTCCCCCTACACCTTTTTTTTTTTTTTTAGTCATCGTAACGCATTATGTACCACACTTTTAACAAAATGTACATGGTATTTTCGTTCAATGCTGCGTGGCTTAAAAATATTTAATATTCATAATACGCTTCAGTGGGGTTAAAATCTATTTAATTGGATAGTTGGGGGGAAAATCCTGTGTGTATTGCTTAAAGAAGCAGTGATTTCTTTTCTTTCTTTCTTTATTGAAACCATATATCAAATTATGTACAGTGTGTACGCAAAACGTTTCCATAAAAATCCATAATAAATTTAGCAATCCTAATCACCTAACTATTCATTATTACTCACTTGCGTATTTTATAACGTACATGTAATTTAAAGTCAAGATTTGCTCTGTTTGGTAAGATCGAATTCAATCACTTTTCAAGTTTCTGTATTTTTCACCTTTCGTGTTTTTTTGTTTTTTGTTTTTTTTGTACTTCAATTTCAGGTGGATTTCATTTCCTGATCACTTTCCTTTTTTCCTTGTTGCTTTTCAGTGGTCGTAATTTTCGTCTTTATTCTGTTGATTACATTCTCATGTGGCTTGAAATTTCCGTGTTTATTTTACCGTTCTCGTTTTCAACTGGTTTTAATTTCGTAGTTATTTAAGATGTTTTGATTGTTTTATACTGCAGTTTTACTATTTATTTTGATGTGAGCTTAACTGTGTTTGTTTTATTGGTTGCATAATTATTCTGTGGTCTACTCGTGTCTGTGATAAAGACGACCTTGGGACTGAGCTGATTCTTCTTCCCTCAGACCCGTCTCCATTCCTACTGCGCGCGCGCGCTTACACACACACACACACACACACACACACACACTAGTATTGCCTGGTATCTACTTGCTGACTTATCTCCGGTTGAAGTTCCAAAACTGAGGTTATGTAATGCCTCCTCTGTGTGGAACTTATACATGACCTTATCGCTCTCCCCCTATCAGTTAAAAAGAAGACTTGAATGTTGTGGACGTTTACAGATCATGTAAACCAACATCATTCAGTTCTCAACACTGCGTAAGTGGGCTGTCGGTCATTCTTCGGGCGTGATTAAAACAATGTTCTGTGTTCCGTGATTACAAAATTACACTGCTGGTGACACAATTCCATTTTTACGCAAGCGTTTTAGAGAGATAAGGGGGGTGGGATGGTGAGGGGGTGGGATTACGACAGAGGGAGATAGGGAGAAAGAGAGAGTGGGGCGGGGGACGAGGTCCTGCGTGTATCCTGATTATTTCGCAATCAGGTGCTGGCTAAACATTGTTTAACTAGTTACGGTACACAAACACAACCCAGTTCACTCACTTCCACTCAACCTTGCTGCGGTGTATTTAGGTTGCGTGTGAAATCATTCTCTGCCCTCCTCCTCGCTCTTCAGACCTCCCCATTCACTCAGCCGTTATCGACCTGAGCCCCCAGTCAGGTATGCCTGCCTGCCTTTCCACAGATAGGTTACCCAAGCAGAACCTTTAAAACCTTACCCCCTCCATTTAACTGACTCCGGTCTATATAGCTGACAAGGATAAAGGAAAATAACAGTGGGAAATGTTCCCTGCGATCAAGTGATTCGCTTTCTTGCACAATTCACAGGGAGAAAGCAGAGCCGGGGAGGTGGGGACGGGGCGAGTTACTGGAGGTGGTGGGCGGACCACTTCAGGTTTTAAGTTCTTGAGATGGCTTCTGGTATCCTTTTTACACGGCAGCAAACCTGGCAAGAAATCTCTGTCCGCACCTCAGATTTGAGTGATTTTTATCTGTCTGCAAAGAAGCCCTGCAGTGTTCCTTTGGCTTGTTACTCCTCAGATCTGAGTGTTTTTATCTGTCTGCAGTATTCCAATGACTTGTTTGTCCCACGTCTGAAAGCTGTCTTTTGTCCGGTAGGTAGTGCAGTGCAAGACTAGTCATCTTTGTTCCCGGGTCTCCTGACCATTATCTTTCCAGTGACCACAACAGCCAAGTTATGTTACCAAACTGGATTTCATCGTCTTTGTTGTCAGTTGTTTGGGATTCCCATATATATATATATATATATATATATATATATATATATATATATATAATTATATATTCTTAATTTGCTTCCCCCACCTTCTCGCCCACCTTGTAACTCATTGAAGCTGATACATTTTCGTCACTGAAACAAACTTTCGATTTTTTTTTTAACATGAGCTCCGAGTTTTACTAAATTATCTTAAGTGAGTATTTAGTTTTATCCAAACAGTTTCAATACACTTACAACGGAACTGCGACAGTAAACCCTGCCTTTGTGCATTCTGTTGCCGAAAAAGTGGCCGGTTTACACACACACACACACGCGCGCGCGCGCGCGCAGCTACACCATGCGTGACCATGCCGAGAACGTCTGCTATGGTGTCATACAGAAGCTCTCTGGTTTTGTTTGATTTTCATTTAATGATAATTTTGATATATCCTGGTATCTTTTTTTCCTTCAGTTTCTTTTTCTCGTGTGTATGATTATTTGGACGTGTATGTGTTTTGTAATGTTAACAGAAAATTCTGAACAAAAAAAGTTTGAAAAAAGCTGTCTGTTGTGTGTGTAAACTTCTCGTGACCAACACCTACATGCTGATGAGCCTAGTGTTTTGCACTACCTATCGATCTATCTACTTCACTGGTTGTTCTTAGTTTCCTGGGTTTCTTCATTTGTTGCGTGCGTGCTTGCCTCCTCCCACTTACAAAAATATTTATGTAGCCGTGTACCGAGTGGTTACTGAAGGGTACGGCACAAAAGACTTAACTAAATGATTGATTGAATGAAAGGATAGACAAGATCCCACGCACAGGCCAGGAACATATAGAGGCCAGTCACAAATGGGTTTTTCTATTGTTTTATTTACAATATTAGATGAGAAGAAAACCTAAGAGAAGAGAAGAGAAGAGAAGAGAAGATAAAAAGAGAAGAAGACAACTAGGAGAAGAACTAAGAAGGAGAACTAAGAAGAAGAAATAATGAGAAGAAGACAGTGCAGCGATACGTAGCGAAGGTGTCAGCTGTTGTGGGGACACACACGACACACTGCCCGCGACACAGCAAGAGAGAGAGCAGGCTCTGGTCAGATGACTGACCAGGTATGAAATGACCACTCATCATTCACTGTGCCAATTTATGCAAGTTTAGCGGACCGCAAAGTGCGTCACGTGTGCTTGCAAGCAGATCGTCACTAATCACGGAGAATCCGATGACAATTGTGTTTGTTACAAGGTGTTCAGTGACAGATTTCTAGATGATTACTGAACCGATTTGCATCGGATAAGTTGCAAAAGAAAGAGCTCAACGCCTACTTTATAATGAGTGTAAAATGAAGTGTTGATTATTTAAGATGAATTTATAATCTTAATTTAAGTCACCTGAACAGGGTCAGTTTTAACGAGCTCGTCGCTGAAAATTACAAACTGCGTTAAATCAGTTTCACGTAGGCGAACATAAATGGAATAGATTTAAAGATGGAATTAAGACGATTCTGCCAGTATATAATACTAGTAGTTTACTGATCTGACAAAAGAGCTATTAATTAAATACTGTGGAACAGAAACACAAGTTTGCTCTCAGCCAATGACGTATCGCGACGCGACACTGGTCGAGCAGTTACCAGGTGGTCTGGCCAGGACAAAATGATGTAAGCAGAGTGACGTCACATATTCTGTGCAAGGGTTAGGACAAGAAACGTCGTCTGCTCTGGCTTGTGCGTGAATAGTGTCGGAGCAAGCATAGCGCGCTTGGTCACACCTCCCCCCATCTTTTGAAATCCATCGTCCGCGATGGTTAATGTAAAGTAATTCTTGTGAGGAGACTTAGCTGAGCATCAAACAAGAATTATTGGGCAGGTAAGGGAGATAATTTAGCTGATAACTGATAGCTAAGTGAATGTGAAATGACTGCAACATTCTTATGAACAACACCCTACTTCTATATGCAAAGCGACATTAGCCAGGTTAAGTTACGGATTTGGTCTAAGTCGAATGCATCCTAACTTAACTTTGAAGAGTTTGATATAGAGAAGGGGTCCCAATTTGGTAAATACACTATGAAGATGGAAAGCATTCATTTATGTGCCTATCAGTCTATCTATCATATCACTGTCAGACACACATATAAACAGGCATACATGTATAAAAGCATAGATTATAAACATGAATTATGTGAGCATGTTCATAGACATGAAAACATAAAGCATTGCATAGGCCATATGACAATGATAGGTCATAGGAAAGGCAAGAAGGTAAGAACAGAATAATTAAAAAACTGATAAAACATGAATAATGCATCACGACTGTCTCTGCTGCAAAAGAAAATTAGTTTGACCAGTCTCAAAACACTGTTAGTGGAGTCCTGGTTGCCTGTCGTGTGGATCGCCTTGGTGCAGGATCTGGTGGTAGTGGAGGCGGCTCTGGTGCAGCTCGCTGGGTTGGTGTCCTGGGTCTTGGCATGGGCCTGGTCAGCCACATACCACTGTCACTATCGGTATCAGTGTCTGTGTCAGACACTTTGTCGCCCTGGTGGTGCAGTGGGACCGGGTCTGTAGGCTTGACAGAGGGTGGTTGTTGGCTGGACCTCTGCAGTGCGGGGCTGATGACAGGTGGGGACAAGTGTGGGACGACAGCATCAGGTGTGGTGCTGTGGCGCCTCCGTCGTCTGCGTCTCCTGCGTCGCTGGTTTGGAGCTGGTGCAGTTGGCGTTGGTCCAGGTTGCCCAGTGTGTGTGTCAGTGACACACTGGTTGTGGGCTGGAGCTGCAGGCTGGTGGTCAGCATTCTGTCGCCTGGCCTGGTAGCGTCGCTTGTGGCGACACTGGTGCTCTGTGTGGCCAGACCTCTCACACCAGACACAGTGCGAGGGGTCTGGGGTGTGCTCAGCAGCACAGCGTTGAGGATGAAGTGCTGGTTGTGGAGGAAGTGGGCTGTGTGCTGGCATGGGTGACTGCAGCTGACGTCGCAGGCTGGCGTTCTCAGCTGCGAGTGTGGCCAGCTGAGCTTCCAGGCGGACAACAGTAGTGTTGTCTACGCCGGGGCAGGTGTTGTAGGTGTGGCTGTCCTCCCGCAGCCATCGCAGGGCCTCCTTCTTTGTTGCCTCGAAGGTGGTGTCAGGGTGGTCGCGGATGAAGCGCCTGACATCGCGCCTGAGTGCAGCTGGCTGAAGGCCTCTGGCGAAAGCGTCGCGGAGGATGGTCACTGGCACCTGCATCACCCCATCTTCAGCCCTGTTGACCTTGGTCCACAGGTACCGAAGATGTGATGCGTAGTTGGTCACCGTCTCCTTGGGCTGCTGCTGCCTGTTGAAGAAGGTGGTGGCAAGCTCTGTGGCATCTCGCTGATCTCCCCAGTTCTCATCAAGAACCGCAAGGATCTTGGCTGGGGTGTCCACGTCAGTCGCTGGCAGCCTGACGATCTGCTGGCGACATCGGCCTGCAAGGGCTGATATCAGCCAGAGAGAGGCTGTCGCGTCATCCAGGGGCTGTAGCTGGAGAATCAGTCTGGCCTCACTGATGAAGTCGTCGACCTCACTGCTGCCTTTCTCACCGGATAGCGTCGGGAGTTTGGGCAGGAAGTCAGTTGAAGCCATCTTGATGTGGGCGACGTTTCTTCTTGTGGACTTGATGTACCTGCTGCACTGTCTTCTCTCTTCTCCTATGTTAACTATCCCTATATGACTGTTAGTACAACCTCTTGTCCCTGTACGATCCTAGCTCACAGCGCCAAGTATGTGATAGAGATTAGCTTGCCTAGGAGCTGTGATTTATTAAGAGATATTAAAGAATTAGCACATCCTATGCTCACAGCGCCAAGTCGTAACAAGGTACACTTGGTGGTAAAGGGCTGTGGTCTTGGGATGGATTGAATTTGGATAAAAGAATTGAAACCTTAAAGGGAATAATTTTGGGTCAATCTTGTGATGGATCTTTATCCTGTCGTAAGAATATTCTAAAGGATCAAAATCCTGTCGGCGACGCCACTTTTGTGGCCGTGTACCGAGTGGTTCTAATAGGGGTACGGCACAAAAGACTTAACTAAATATGATTGATTGAATAAAAGGATAGACAAGATCCCACGCACAGGCCAGGAACATATAGAGGCCAGTCACAAATGGGTTTTTCTATTGTTTTATTTACAATAGTTATGAAAACATAATAAAAGAACTAAAAGGAAGACATAAAAAGAGAAGACCTAAGAGAAGAGAATAGAAGAGAAGACAGTGCAGCGATACGTAGCGAGGTGTCAGCTGTTGTGGGGACACACACGACACACTGCCCGCGACACAGCAAGAGAGAGAGAGCAGGCTCTGGTCAGATGACTGACCAGGTATGAAATGACCACTCATCATTCACTGTGCCAATTTATGCAAGTTCAGCGGACCGCAAAGTGCGTCACGTGTGCTTGCAAGCAGATCGTCACTAATCACGGAGAATCCGATGACAATTGTGTTTGTTACAAGGTGTTCAGTGATAGATTTCTAGATGATTCCTGAACCGATTTGCATCGGATAAGTTGCAAAAGAAAGAGCTCAACGCCTACTTTATAATGAGTGTAAAATGAAGTGTTGATTATTTAAGATGAATTTATAATCTTAATTTAAGTCACCTGGACAGGGTCAGTTTTAACGAGCTCGTCGCTGAAAATTACAAACTGCGTTAAATCAGTTTCACGTAGGCGAACATAAATGGAATAGATTTAAAGATGGAATTAAGACGATTCTGCCAGTATATAATACTAGTAGTTTACTGATCTGACAAAAGAGCTATTAATTAATTACGGTGGAACAGAAACACAAGTTTGCTCTCAGCCAATGACGTACCGCAAATGCGACATTGGGCGAGCTGTGAGCAGGTGGTCTGGCCAGGACAAAATGATGTAAGCAGAGTGACGTCACATATTCTGTGCAAGGGTTAGAAGTGAAAACGTCGTCTGCTCTGGCTTGTGCGTGAATAGTGTTGGAGCAAGCATAGCGCGCTTGGTCACATTTATAAGCGTGTTTTTTGGTCTGAATGTTTAATTTAAGAAACAGAACAAAACACAGCGTTCGAAATACGACGTCTTGAAAGACCCCCCCCCCAAAAAAAAACAAACAACAACAACAACAGGATGACAAAGTCCAGCGCTTACAAATATTTTCTTTCACGCAATGCATACGCTCAACCAACACAATGGCGGAAGATGCGCAGAATGTCTAAGAAAACTTGAAAAACAACAACAAACCTTCATGGGATGCACAGGCACATATAATCTGAAGATCACGCGCTCGTCATGTGGATGAATGAAGTGGAACGAGATATTCGCTTTCGCTCTGATGACAGGCCACGTTTTTATTTCGCTGGAGTCAGCCACCGAGTCCAAAAACTTAAACTTAATTCAAAATGTTTAATCTAACGACTTCTCACACATGGTGGCCATGTGAAGATGTCCAAGTTTCCACGTAAGGTAACGGAGGTTCGGCTTCTATGCAGTGGATTGTCAAAACAAACAGCAGCATCAACAACATATAACAACAAAAACAGCTCGTGGCATGCGTATTTTCAATGGTCACAATATACATGGTTCTGATGAGTCTTTATTCGGAGACAATATCATAATTATCATACATCAAGTGTGTGATGAATTGTTCTGTTGGTTCAGTTACGCCGATGCAGAAAAAAACATTTTCAGGACTAAGTTTGTAAACAGGTCCCAATCTGTGACAGTGACAGCCCCTCCCCCTGTTGTTAACTTTAAACTCCTGACACTACACCTGTCGGGATCCCAGACACACACGTCACGTCATTCATGACGAGGTGGGCGGAGTGTTGTTTGCCAGCGTCACCTTCCATCAACAACACCGTAACACAGCAGTCACTAAACCACATGTACACGGCTTATGTTTTCATACACGCACACCCACACACACCGCTCCACTTTCTGACCTAGTGCTGCTAGCTCCTTGAAATGAATGGGCTGACCGCAAATCCTGTGTATGAACAAGCCCCCTGCCCTCCCCCATCCCACCTCCCCACCGTCATGTGACTGTCCCTTGCTGTGTACTGCTCACATAACCCCGCAGGGTCGCAAGGTGGAACGCCACAAAACATAACCCCAATCTCTCAAAGACGGACAAAAACACATATAATTTATTGCACAAAGATTTTATTGGACAGAGATCTTACTGCACAACAGTGTGTGTGCCAGTGCCTAGGTTTGGGCAAAGCAAAGAGCCTTGAAAATTTGGGTTCACTCCTCCTTAACCGTAGTGTAGGCGCTTTGACCAACGCTCCGAAGGCAAGGCAAAGCGGGCAAGGCAAGGTTATTTTCATGTGGCCTCCTGGAGGCACTGACACACTACTGACATACACATCCATCTTTCCACCTTCTAGTTTCTATTTCCCAACAGTTGTCTGTCCACCTATTTCTGTGTCTTTCCCTGTCTCGCAAAACATTAAACCAAACCGGACCACCTCGCCCACTTGGCCTCTTTGACCGACCGCTGAAACGTGTGGATCAACCCTCCCACTATACGTGACAGTGTTTCTGAACAAAACATACTGCACCAGCTCCCTCTTCCTACCGTAAAGCCACAACCAAGTGATAGAAAAAAAAATATCAGGCTACAATCTTCTCTGCAACTTGTTTCCAACCATGTAAAGAGAGCGAGTTATTATTACTATTATCATTATCATTATTGTTATACTGGGGGAAGAGGTGGGGGAGATGGGGAGGCGTGGGTAGAGGAGATACTTCTCGATTTTTCTAAAACACTCCAAACCTCACTATCTTGCAGCAGCGAGTAGGAAAAGAAAACGGGGCGACAGATAACCTTGTTTCAGATGTCTCCCACTCACAATCGAACGTTCTCAGGCCTACGTACTCTCAAAACGGACGGTCTCGTCGCCTGCAATGTAAGATTAGCTACGTCACATTACAGGTGTACAGACAGGTATCATTATATCAATGTGAAAAATGACACCTGTTGATCTCGATGAGGTCAGTTGAGAGATAACAGACATTCTCGAAAAGTACAGACAAGAGGGCTGGAAGACAAGGTGGGGGAGCAAAAGAGAGAGAGAGAGAGAGAGAGAGAGAGAGAGAGAGAGAAGGGGAAAAAAGGCCTTCCTAACAATACACTATCGTAAGACACGTCATACAACTGACTATGCCTCAGCACACTGACGTGCATGATGCTTGGGAAATGATGCAATCCCTGCGACAAGAGAGACAACTTTCCTTGCTCCCCTTCCACTCCTCCCCCCCTCTCCACGCCCCCAACACAGTCAACGAACAAACTGGACAGACACACCCACACAAAAACAAGAAACACCTGGTGTGGTGTGGTGCCGCAGCACACACAAGTAGCGACGCTGTGGGTCTTATGTGCTTATTGTATGCGTTTTTCATGATGTGATTTTATGTGGTATCTTCGTGTATACTTGAAAATGTACATCATGTCTGTTAAGTGTTCTTATTTTTGTCGGTCTTGTAATCTACAAGCGCATACAGTTTCTCTTCAAAGATAATAGAATTGACTAGATATAACAGGTCGCTTCG
>NC_134896.1:30122347-30127347 GCF_041734735.1 Babylonia areolata
GAGAGAGACAGAGGAGGGTAGGGGTGGGGGTTGGGGGGTGGGGGTGGGTGGCGGGACAGATACAGAAACGAAACAAAACTTTCATTCGCAAGGAAGTAATCATACAATGCTTTCATTCCACCCACCTTACTCTGGGGTATAAATATAAAGATTTTTTTTTTAAATGATGAGGGAGAGGGAGGGAGTGGAAACAGCAATAGTAATACTAAGCAGGAAAACACAATCAAAATTCACAACATACAATAAACAATATAGACCACATCTCCTTCAACAACCCCTCCTCCCCCCTCCTCCCGATGACCCCGCAAAACTCGCCAACATTGCATATTCTGATGTACATTATAGTCAACAAAAGGAGCAAACAAGCGCGCGAGCACACACACACACACACACACATACACACACAAACGTACACGCGCGCACACCATTCACCCACTCACACACACACCTCAAGACATTACAACTGTATTCAGCCCCAGTCATGTGATACATCATGAAAAATACTTGTTCACTGTGAAGTCTGGAGAGAGAGAGAGAGAGAGAGAGAGAGAGAGAGAGAGAGAGACGGACGGACGGACGGACAGATAGACGCACAGACGGACGCATACAGCCAAAGAATAAGCAGTGTAACACACAGCCACACAGAGACAGAGCAGCACTACAGTATAATCAAACTGAGGGAATATCGGAAAATGTACACAACAGGCTTATAAAAACTGACACTGCATTAGACTTGGGAAAAAAAAGTTACAACGAGTTTCCTACAACACACACTTTTATACACCCAGGAAACAGTTCAAACGAGACAGCTGGGAGATAGACAGATAGATAGAGAGAGACAGAGACAGACAGAGAGAGACAGACACAGAGAGAGACAGACAGACAGAAAGAGAGACAGACAGAGAGAGAGAGAGAGAGAAAGGGAGAGAGACAGACAGACACACACACACACACACACAGACAGACAGACAGAGACAGACACACACACACACACACACAGAGAGAGAGAGAGAGAGACTGAGACTGAGAGAGAGAGAGATTGACTCACACACACTGAGAAAACAAGGTGAGTCACTTTCTTGCCTCATGCGACAATAAAATCATCTGCAGGCCAACATCAGATGAACGAAGAAATAATAGACAACACGAAATTTGACAAACGTAAACTCACACACGTTTTAAGGCAAAACGAACAGGCACACAAACATACATGCGCGTGCGCTTGAACGAACACACTAAAACAAACAGAAGACTTAAGTGACATTAATAGTAATGGCCATTATAGAAGAATGGGAAGAGGATGTTCGGGATAGACGACAGAAAAACAAAGATACGGGTGGAGAATGCGGGTGGAGACCGTAACGGGGTGTGTGATTATGAGAGAGACACAGACAGACAGACAGACAGACAGACAGACAGTCACAGAGACAGACATAGAGGGAAAACGAGAGAGAGAGAGAGAGAGAGAGAGAGAGAGAGAGAGAGAGACAGACAAACAGACAGAAAGATAGAGATGTGGGTGGAAGAGGAGAGAGAAGAGTCACAGAGGGTGTATAATTATGACAGAGCAAGACAGAAAGGGAGAGAGACGGAGAGACGGAGAGACGAAGAGACGAGAGACAGAGAAGAGACAGACAGCCACACCGACTTCTAGCCAACCAATACAAGGCAGAGAAACACACTGACATGCACACTTTGCCCCCTCACCTGAAAGAAGTCGCACAGGCTGGGCAAGTCCTTTTCCGCCGGCAGAGATCGAAACACTGAAAGACACAGTGACAAAACTCATATGGGTCATAGATTAAAAAACAACAACAAAAAACAAAAAAAACAGACAACAATAAACAACTAACGAAACAAAAAACCTGCAACTTTTTACTGGGGTATAATGAATAAGAGAGAGAAAGACAAGACAGAAACAGAAAGAGGTAGAAAGAGGCACAGAGAGAGAGAGAGAGAGGGGGGGGGGGGGAGAAGGTGAGAGAAGTGTGGAGAGGGGAAGAGAGAGGGGTGATGGTGGTGGATCAAGGGACAGGCTACAAAGATGACAACAAATAACCCGTTTGGCTGTGTAAAAATAACCGGTCAGTTTAAAAAATAAAAAGCTTTAAACGAGAAAATACATACAAGTGACTCCCAAAGATATACAATACTGAGATGTCCAACCACAACATCAAATTCAGCTTTCTGAACATCCTTTTCAATAGGCTGATAAAATATTGGTATGTCCAATCACGACGTTTGGCATATATTCTTTTTCTATAGTTTGTTTTCGCTTTTTTTCTTCCGTGAAATGTCTGACAATGGACGAAGCAAGTTTGATCATGATTATTATAATTATCCCTGTATTACTTTGCTGACAGTTACCAATTAAAATTAAATTATCTGTGAATCGGTTGATGAATGGTTTACCAGATCACCTCGGTGTGTGTGTGTGTGTGTGTGTGTGTGTGTGTGTGTGTGTGTGTGTGTGTGTGAGAGAGAGAGAGAGAGAGAGAGAGAGAGAGAGTTTTGAATGTGTGTGTGTGTGTGTGTGTGTGTGTGTGTGTGTGTGTGTGTGTGTGTGTGTGTGTGTGCGTGCGTGCGCGCGCTAGGAGAGCTTTCGATGAAAGATGACGGGGAGAAAGCTCTTGGCATCTTCTTTCCTATCTCCGTTTCTCTCAATGTGCACGGGGTGTCTTTTTCCTTTTCAAATTTCCTTCCTGCGCTGCACACTGCTCTCAATTTCCTTTATCCACACCCTCCTTCCTTTCATCGAAAACTGCCCCCCACCCCTCCCGAATCCCTTTGATACACAGGCACTATTAGCTGCCCTTATATGCAAATAAGTGTACTGATGTCCGGTTTCTGTTAAAAACCACTGATGCTGCCTCTCCTCCAACATTCCTCCGCGTTAAGTTAATTAGGGGGTTTCCCTGTGTGAAGATCCGGTTTCAAATTGGCGACGGCGATCTGATATTTAACGAGCTTAACCAACACCTGCACAAACACACGCACGCACACACAGGTAAGCTTCCGCAAGCCAGCGCGCACTCATACATCCGTACGCCAGTGGTGAACGCTTACGCCCACACGCAGTCTCCCTCCACACTATCTTGTTACTTTTTAAAGAATGCGAGTGCAGTGTAAAAAGTGTGTGTGTGTGTGTGTGTGTGTGTGTGTGTGTGTGACAGAAGGATGGTGGGAAGGAGAGAGAGGAAGGAGTGAGAGAGAGGGGGAAGAGAGGGAGGGAGGGGAGGCAGAGAAAAAGATACAGAATCAGAGAGATAGACAGAGACCGAGAGACAGACAGACAGAGAGAGAGAGAGAAGACGGGGTGGAAAAATGAAAAAAAAAAAAAAAAAAAGGACAGGGGGATGGGGAGAGACAATGGGAGTGATGACAGTGGATCAGGCACAGATCACACGTTGCACACAAATTATCACCCCTCTCCTACACACATTGTCACATTTACTCAGAATGTGCGAACGTGAGAAAGACACTTTCGCACATATAACCGTGCCCCTTATCCCCCAACACCTCCAAAAAAAAATCAATGAAAAAAAGGATTCTCATGCCTTAAATTATGAAAAACTAAATGTTTCGTCAACAGCCGAACAGTACGTAAACAACATTTCACAATTTCATAAACACCCTTATTTGCAAGTGATTATTTCATACAGCTGATAAATAAATTACAGGAATTTGTAAAAAAAAAAAAAAAAGAGTAGTTTTGTTGACGTTCTAAACTTGTAGCTGAGATGACATCCGTCACATAGATAATAATTTAAAAAAAATATATATATATAAATATCAGGACAGGACTTGTCATCCCGTAAGCTGTAATGCATTGTGACATGGTCCAAACAAAGATACTGTTCAAACCAAAACGCACTTTATTTCGGAGCCAGTGTGGCTGACTGTACGTTCTACGTGTTTTTCAGCACGCGACATGTTGGACACTCCCTCCAAACAATACCATTCATCGCCAATAACTGACACAATGCATTCTTCACGTTCCTCAGTCGCGTGGCGGGCTTTCTCTGCGAACACACACACACTCACAGACACGTACATAAACACCTACACAGGCACACACACACACACACACACACTCACACGTACATAAACACCTACACAAACACTGATACATGGAGACACACACGGACAGACCCACACACACACACACTGACACACACACAAAGGGAAGTCATACTGACGTTTCTGCAGGACGTTGCACTTGCGGATGTAGACACAGGACAGCGACATGATCTGGAGCTGCGAAAGTCGTTGACGGGCAGACTCGGGAAGGGGCAGCAGATCGCGCATGCGCGCAATCTCTGCGTTAATCTGGTCCCGGCGCTGCTTGGAGGCGCCTTTGTTGGACCTGGAAACCCAACAGTGAGCTTGGTTAAATATCTTTGCTGGACCTGGAACCTCACAGTTAGCTTGGTTAAATATCTTTGTTGGACCTGGAAACCCAGTGAGCTTGGTTAAATACCTTTGCTGGACCTGGAACCTCACAGTTAGCTTCGTTAAATACCTTTGCTGGACATGGAAACCCAACAGTGAGCTTGATTAAATATCTCTGTTGGACCTGGAAACCCAACAGTGAGCTTGGTTAAATATCTTTGTTGAACCTGGAAACCCAGTGAGCTTCGTTAAATTCCTTTGCTGGACATGGAAACCCAACAGTGAGCTTGATTAAATATCTCTGTTGGACCTGGAAACCCAACAGTGAGCTTGGTTAAATACCTTTGCTGGATCTGGAAACATCACAGTGAGCTTGGTTGATCACTTTTGTTGGACCTAGTAACCCCACAGTGAGCTTAGAATACTTTGCTGGACATGGAAACCCCAAAGTGAGCTTGGTGAAATACTTTTGTTTGACGTGGGAACCTCAAGACGTGGTTAAAAACCTTTGTTGAACCCAAAGACAACTTGGTTAAAAAAAACTTTCTTGGACATGGAAATACCCAAATCAGCTTGGTTAAACTACCTTTGCTGATCAAGGAACCCAA
>NC_134896.1:30129847-30167347 GCF_041734735.1 Babylonia areolata
GGCTAACGGTTGGTTAGCGGGCAGACATGGGGAGTAGAGGGAGGGGGGGCGGGTTAAAACAGCAGCCCGCACAATTACCCCGATGGCGAGAGAAAGACGACTCTGCCCTGGGAGGAACATCCTCTGGAGAAAACACTGTTTGGGGAGTCTAACAGCCCCCTCATTATCCCCCCTTTCTGTGTGTGTGTGTGTGTGTGTGTGTGTGTGTGTGTGTGTGTGTGTGTGTGTTCACTATGAAAGTACTGTGAAAATGTGTTTTGTTTCGTTTTTGTTTCTTTCTTTCTTTCTTTTGTGCGTCGTGTGTGAGCGAGTGAGTATTGTTTTCATTCAACAGTATTGGTTAGTGTGCCAAGATATTTCTTCGTATGATGTGTTGTGCTCGATCTGCAACAATACGATATGCATTGCCCGATCTGTTACTTGTGCATTGACCGATATGTAACAATGACATGTGCAGTGCCCAATCCATAACATGTGAAGTATACCTTGTCTGTAATGAGCAGTGGCCAATCTGTAATCTTTAACATGTGAAGTGCCTTGTCTGTAATGTGCAGTGCCCAATCTGTAACATGTGTAGTGGCCGATTTGTTTTTTGGTCTTGCGTAGTGCCATATCTGTAACATTATGACGTGTACTGCCCAATCTGTAACGTGTGAGTGCCCGATCTTTAACATGTGCAGTGCCTCATCAATAATATGACGAATGGAGAAGTTTCCATCACACTCCTCTCACAATGAAGGAAATGAAGTTGTTTTTTAACAACGAAAGATTCCGGACACACACACACACACACACACACACACACGCACGCACGCACGCACACACGCGCGCGCTCCAAGTTACTGCAATAATCACAGTTATTATCATCGTCATAATGAAGTATGTTATTACTGCGTGCTGAGGTGGTATTTAAGGTATCTCGTTTCATTCAATAAACTGCATTTATGACCAAATAACCCCACAAAGAGTGGGATAGAGACAGACAGACAGAGAGGAGGTAGGGAGGTGGGACTGAGAGAGGAGAGACTGAGACAGAGAGAGAGAGAGAGAGAGGGGGGGGGTAGGGAGATATAATATTGAGAGGGAGGGGGTGAGGGGAAAAATAGGGACGCAGAGAGAGAGAGAGAGAGAGAGAGAGAGAGAGAGAGAGAGAGAGAGAGACAAAGACATAGAGAGAGAGAACAGAAGGGAAAAGCATACATGTCCAATCAGTGGAGCAGTAACCCAGGTATCTCTCGTTTCCTGCCCGCCTGCTGACACGGCCATCCATCACAGTTCTCTTTTCGATGTAGGTCGAGGGTCTGGGAAAGGCAGGGTGCCACTACCACCTGTGCCCCCCCTCCCCTCCGCCCCCCTCCCCCACTCCTGCACGGTCCCGTGGAAAAGGTCTCTCTCCTCTTCTGTTACAGTGTCGACGGACAACCCCCCACCTCCATCCCCTGTGCCTCCCACCTCCTTATGTCGCTCCTCTGCCTTATCTTCCCGATATGAACACACATGGTAACCTCGTGGTTTTCAGGTGTCTGAGTGTTTGAAGGTTTGCGTGACCTGAATGCTAGCTGAATGTTGCGATATTCGAATCTTAAAAAAAAAAAAATAAATAAATAAATAAATAAAAAACTAAAAAAATCAGCCAATCACCACAGATAGATTAATAATGATTTATGTTCGTTTATTGTTATGTACTATCCCCCCCCCCAACCCCCAATATTCCTTGTGACCCCGGTACATTTTGGTAATAAAGACATATTTTATTCTATTCTGTTAGCAGGCGCGGTGTTGATGACCCGTGGGCGTCAAGTCGATTTTGATCCAAATTTTGGTTTAAAAAAACACGCTCTTATTCCCAATAAATTGTTTTAAAAAATACACATCCAGCGACGACAACAAAATAACCATAAAAATAATAAAATAAAAAATAAAAAGTCGTGTGCTCCTCAGTATTTTCCCCATTCGATGTGTTCCTTTCTGCGCAAAATCATGCTGCTGGGCTCCGATGACAGGGATCTTTTATCTATTTCACATAAAAAAAACAACTCCATCGCCATTTTACTTTATTTATGAAATTTATGCTGCAGATAATCATATAAAAAAGGAGTTTGTAAAATGTCTGAAAAGTTAAACAGTTCCTATCCAAATGTTCCTTTATTTCTGATTCATACATATTTACTTCCAGCTGAATTTCACTGTCATGCTCTGTTACGAAACAAAACCAGGGTGGAGGAGAGGAAAGAAGGGGGCTTGGTAGAAAAAGGAAGTCAGTCAAACCGATTACAAACCTGTAGCCGTTGATTTGAGCGAGTTATGTAAATAGTTCTGATTATAGAGATTCGCGCGTGCTCAGTTCACGGCCGATTTGCTTTGTGTCACTGAACTTTCTGCAATGGTTGCTTTGGAAGGCCAGTGGCTATAGCTGTTCACGGTAAAAAGAAAACAATACACTTGCAGACAGAAGAAAAAATATCAAAATCCATCTCTTGGGTGTAAATTGAGCAAATGACCTCGCGTTTGTAAAACGCTTAGAGCTTGGTCTCCGACCGAGGATAGGCGCTACATAAGTATACAAATCAAAAATCAAAACTATCAGCGCAAAAACAGAAACCTTTGTTTTAAACAAGAAAAAAATTATTAAAAAAGATAAAAAAAAAAAAAAAAAAAAAAAAGCGTCACTGGTCTCATGTCTGAGTTGGACAGGAAACAAAAACAGACTTCAGACACTTATCTTCAAATCATCCATAAAATAAAAGTTTATACAGCTCATCTCTCATGGATAAAAACCGGTTGGGTGGGTCTGGGGTTCCCCCCCCTCGGTTCACTGTTCTGTCGATGTTTCTTTTACGTGCTTTTTCTTTTCAACTTATTTACACGGCATATTTCACAATGAGATTATCCATTATGTTGTTGGTTAATAATCTAATCACTATAAATTACAGTATCAGTATCAGTATCTCAAGGGGGCGGCACTGCGTTCGGTCAAATCCATATACGCTACACCACATCTGCCAAGCATATGCCTGGCCAGCAGCGTAACCCAACGCGCTTAGTCAGGCCCTGAGAAAGATTTTTTTTTTAATAAATAAATAAAAAGTATAGATAAATGCATACAAATACTACTACTACTACTAATATTCATAAGGCGCAAAATCTTGATGAAGCCAACTCTAAGCGCACCAAAAAAAAACCCAAACCAAACCAAACAAACAAAAACAACAGCAATAAATTACAATAGCCTGTTGTGCACCGACTGGTTAACAATCTCTGAAATCAAACGTGACTGTACAATGTGAGGAGCGGAAAGAGCAGGTGAGGGCATCTGGGCCTGAGTGAATCCATAAAATTTAACTGACTTACTTGACTTAATCCTCTTCGTTCCGGTCGGAACACAGGGCCCGCACTGCAGATCTCCAGCCCAAGACAGAGCGAGATGGAGATCCATAAATTACCACGCATGAAATGTCCGTTATGACGAGCCCCGTCATTCCTTCTTCACTGTCTCCCTCTATAACCCATTTCTTTCTTCCACACGGTCTCCCTCGGTTTCCCATTTCTTCCCCGCTGTCTCCCTCGGTTTCCCATTTCTTCACCTCCACTGTCTCCCTCTAAAACCCATTTCTTCCTTCTTCACTGTCTGCCTCTATAACCCATTTCTTTCTTCCCCGCTGTCTCCCTCGGTTTCCCATTTCTTCCCCTCCACTGTCTCCCTCTATAACCTAGTTCTTTCTCCACTGTCTCCCTCTATAACCCAATTCTTCCCCTCCACTGTCTCCCTCTATAACCCATTTCTTCCCCTTCACTGTCTCCCTCTATAACCCATTTCTTTCGCCACTGTCTCCATCTATAACCCATTTCGTCTTCCACTGTCTCCCTCTATAACCCAATTCGTCCCCTCCACTGTCTCCCTCTGTTACCCATTTCTTTCTCCACTGTCTCCCTCTATAACCCATTTCTTCCCCTCCACTGTCTCCCTCTATAACCCATTTCTTCCCCTTCACTGTCTCCCTCTATAACCCATTTCTTTCGCCACTGTCTCCATCTATAACCCATTTCGTCCTCCACTGTCTCCCTCTATAACCCATTTCTTCCTTCTCCACTGTCTCCCATTTCTTTCTTCCACACTGTCTCCCTCGGTTTCCCATTTCTTCCCCGCTGTCTCCCTCGGTTTCCCATTTCTTCCCCTCCACTGTCTCCCTCTAAAACCCATTTCTTCCTCCTTCACTGTCTCCCCCTATAACCTAGTTCTTTCTCCACTGTCTCCCTCTATAACCCATTTCTTCCCCTCCACTGTCTCCCTCTGTTACCCATTTCTTTCTCCACTGTCTCCCTCTATAACCCATTTCTTCCCCTCCACTGTCTCCCTCTATAACCTAATTCTTCCCCTCCACTGTCTCCCTCTGTTACCCATTTCTTTCTCCACTGTCTCCCCCTATAACCTAGTTCTTTCTCCACTGTCTCCCCCTATAACCTAGTTCTTTCTTCACTGTCTCCCTCTATAACCCAATTCTTCCTTCTCCACTGTCTCCCTCAACAACCCATTTCTTCCCCTCCACTGTCTCCCTCTATAACCCATTTCTTCCCCTCCACTGTCTCCCTCTAAAACCCATTTCGTCCTCCACTGTCTCCCCCTATAACCTAGTTCTTTCTTCACTGTCTCCCTCTATAACCCATTTCTTCCCCTCCACTGTCTCCCTCTACAACCCATTTCTTCTCCTCCACTGTCTCCCTCTATAACCCATTTCGTCTTCCACTGTCTCCCTCTATAACCCAATTCTTCCCCTCCACTGTCTCCCTCTGTAACCCATTTCTTTCTTCCCCACTGTCTCCCTCTATAACCCATTTCTTCCCCTCCACTGTCTCCCTCTATAACCCAATTCTTCCCCTCCACTGTCTCCCTCTATAACCCAATTCTTCCCCTCCACTGTCTCCCTCTGTTACCCATTTCTTTCTCCACTGTCTCCCTCTGTTACCCATTTCGTCCTCCACTGTCTCCCCCTATAACCTAGTTCTTTCTCCACTGTCTCCCCCTATAACCTAGTTCTTTCTTCACTGTCTCCCTCTATAACCCATTTCTTCCCCTCCACTGTCTCCCTCTATAACCCATTTCTTCCTCCACTGTCTCCCTCTATAACCCATTTCTTCCCCTCCACTGTCTCCCTCTATAACCCATTTCTTCCCCTCCACTGTCTCCCTCTATAACCCATTTCTTTCGCCACTGTCTCCATCTATAACCCATTTCTTTCTCCACTGTCTCCTTCTATAACCCATTTCGTCCTCCTTCACTGTCTCCCCCTATAACCTAGTTCTTTCTCCACTGTCTCCCTCTGTAACCCATTTCTTTCTCCACTGTCTCCTTTAACCCATTTCTCCCCCTCCACTGTCTCCTTAACCCATTTCTTCCTCCTCCACTGTCTCCCTCTATAACCATTTTTTTTCTTCACTGTCTCCCCCAATAACCCATTTCTGTCTCCACTGTCTCCCTCTTTAATCCATTTCTTCCTTCTCCACTCTCCCTCTTTGTCTCTGAAGCTCGCTGAGACACTAAACAAAAACGGGGTCCTCTTCTTCAGTTAACAGTCAGTATAGATCTATACAAATACAACGTATGGAATTCAGTGTAGACTGTCTCCTTCCCACTACCCTACCCCTTCACCCCCCTTTCTCAAGCGAAACAAGTCATCTTCAGTTCAAAGTAGCTGAATCACGCCACTGATTAAAAGCGTGGTGAATCACCGCTTCATTAGGCAATGCGTGTGAACGTGAAAATGACAAACAACTCCTTTCTTGCATGCGTAAAGAACGAGAGAGCGAGCAGACAGCGGAAAACCAACTCATTTGAATAAGAGATGTCGAGCAGCACTTCTGACTGGTTCAAGCGGATGAACCAGAGAACAATGAACCAAAAACAGTCATCCCCCGCCCCCCGTCCAGTTTTTTACAGCCTTTTTTAAGTGTGGACAAGATGAGAAGATCCCCTTTTGGAAACTGTAGGGGGTTGGGGGGAGCAAAGGGGGAGGATATGGTGGTGGTGTTTTGGGGTGTTTTTTTTTCCCTACTTTTTTCCCTTCACATTTTCTTCCTTTTTTTTCTTGCTGTTAAAAATAGTATCTCAGCCGTCTTTGATGTTCTGTTCTGGAATAGAAGTACTCTCATTTCGATCGTTTTTTACTTCTCCCGCTTGTCTTTCTGTTTTTAAAATGTCTGTCACATGATTTTCACAATCATCTGCACCTGCACCCCTCTCCAAGAATTTATCCGTGTTTTTTTTTCTTCTATAATTATCTGTATTTCCCTTTGCAACTGCAACCCTTTTTATGTATAGTTTCTGAGTAGGATTATCATGTTCATATATTGTTGACCTGCTAATTTTGTGCTGAACAGGTCAAATAGCCCATTGTTTTCTGAACCAAACCGAAACTGGGAGAAGCAAAGTTCTCTTTTCCTCCTTCACCAAACACCATCGATTCCCCCATACACACCCCTCATTTTAGCTGACGCATCTTCAGACTATTCAATAAAAGATAAGTTTGATAAAATATGAATTTGTATTTAAAAAAAAAAGAAAGATGTAAACCCTACTTGTGTGTGACAAATCTCAAAAGCTGGTGCGGAGTAACCGAAATCTCATGGGCTTGATTTATGCTACGTGGGTCTTTAGAAAAAAATATTCAGTGTCTTGTGTGGATCCTTGCACTGTTTTTTGTTTTGAACGAATATGGCTAATATAAATGTTGGGCTGTTGTTTGCATACTACCTGATAAGTTCTCTGTGTTTACAATATCATACTGCTGTCGCCAACAAGCCGCTTGCATATTATATGTTTAGTTCTATGTGACCAAGAGGTTATACCTTTACCTTTGCCACTCCCACCAACAAACTGCTTTTTCTTCCACCTTAACACGAGGAGGTTTGGCCATGAGCATTTCACCACGAACAATGACACGTGCAGTTCTCACGTGCGCGTACGCCTAAAGACACAGCTATTGTCCTATGGATGAATGCACCCGCATGAAACGTTCAATTGATTTCAATCAGACCCTACACACACACGACCCCTGTGCCCGCTGTCACCGACAGTCAATCGACATCCGCCAGTGCATTAAATGCCTGGATGTCGAACACGGGGAATCCTGTTTTAATGAACAGAACGTTGGGGTCATGAGGCAAACTGTGTGGTTCAGGAAGCGTTCTGAAGACTTGATCACTATGCAACAAAGACAGCCGTGGATGTTGAAAGGGCAGAGAGAGGTCACAAAGCATGGCGGTGCCGGATGCAGGTGGGGGTGGTGAGTGGTGGCTAAGAGGCAGAATATTTGTATTTTTGTTTCTTTTTATCACAACAGATTTCTCTTTGTGAAATAATTATAGTGTAGACACAAAAACAAGTGTCATTTAAAAAAGAAATGTAGAATTAAAAAAGTATAAAAAGAAATCATAATGAAGGTAAAACATCATATTATTCCTTTTAGTCAAACAGAAAAAAAGCATTTCAGGGGAGAGAGAGAGAGAGAGCAGAAGGATGAGGTCCAGTGAAATCGCTGGTTCAGAGCAACTGGTGGGGGTGTGCAGGGGGCCAAGACGCAAATATTGCCCACAGAAGTGGAGAGAGAGAGAGAGAGAGAGAGAGAGAGAGAGAGAGAGACAGAGACAGAGATAGAGAGAAGAGTGGGGGTTAGGAGGGGGAGTCGACATCACATCGCTCATTTTCACAGCAAGGGGTTGCACGCCACAGTGTGGGTGTTTCACGTGCACAAAGGCCACGCAAGACACAAACTGTGTCCATTGCTCTCCTGTGCAGTGCCGATAAAAAATTTTAAAAAAAATTATAAAAAATGTGCTGAGCAAGCACAGAAAATGAACGAAGTCCAGAGGCAAAATCGGACCAATGTAAATTCTTCCCAAATTTCCTCTTTTCCGTGAATGCGTCAATGCTACTTTTTTTTTTTTGGGGGGGGGGGGGGGGGAGGTGTGAGGGGCGGGGGCGGAGGGGGGGAGGAAGGTGGGGGGAGGAAGGTGGGGGGAGATGGGAGAGGGGTCTGATTCGGAGTCCGTGATGGTCTGGGTTCGAATCCCGCTCTCGCCCTTTCTCACTAGCTTGACTGGAAAATCCAAACCAGATTGAGCGTCTACATACTAGTCATTCTGATAAGACGATAAACCGTCATGCCTTGTGCAGCACATGAAACAGACACTGGGTTGATTCTCATTTTGACAGCAACACACACACACACACACTGATAGTCTGAAATCACTTTCGTGAACAGACGTTAGATCAATGACCGACCAACACACACTGATTATTCCTGTTGGGCATTGTGAATTCGCGTGTGCATTGTGATTTGTTCAGACTGTCGCTGACCTAAAGACCAAGAAAGCAAATACATAAATTTATAAATAAATGCCCTCGCGTTACAGTGTTAATCCTTCTACGCAGTCGGTTCTTTGGACTGGATTTTGTCATCAATCAATCTATACATTGATCCGCTGGACTGATGTAGGACCACACCCGATGTGATGTCAAATCATCCCATCTTCTCTCTCGCGCGCGCGAACTAGCTCTCTCTCTCTCTCTCTCACCGTCTTTTTCTTTATTTGATTAGTGTTTTGTTTCTTGGTTGTTGTCTTTTTTTTTTTTTCAAATTTCACAATGTCCGCTTTTTTTTTCATTTAAAGGCACTGACGTCAGTAAAATGTGCAGGAAATAGGGGTGATGAAAACTACTTCCATTAAGAAAAAAAAAAAGAAAAAAATTAAAAAAAAGAAAAAGGAAGGGGAAGCGGGAAAGAGGGCGAGAGTGGCGTAGGTGTCAAGGGTGGAGAACTTTGTAAGGATGTAGTGGTAAAGCTAAGTAAGTCAAAGGTTGTTAAACGTGAGAGAGAGTGATGTAATTTTACTTTTCTCAGTGCATAGTGTCATTATTCTAAACGGCAGTTATATAAGACGGAATTCTCACGTGCCGTAGGTTTCAGGTGATAAGATAAGAGTACCGGACTTTTATCCAAATAGTTTTTTGTTTTTTTTTAATATATATTACTGTGACACCAAATAGTATCTGAAGTCAGCAAAAGAAATAAAGAACACCAGCTCGATTTATCTATAATTATTTATTCATTTATTTAATTTTATTCAAGAAAAAAAAACACGACAAAATCATTATGTCTGACGACTGTAACAAAAATAAGATACCTAGTAGGTGTTGGTTTTTTGTTTTGTTGTTGTTTGTTTTTTTAACATCCTGTCTCGGGGTTACGGTTCTGAAGCTGGGACATGACCATGAGGTATATATTGTCAGAACAATGCACTGGGGTTCCACAGTAAATATTCTCCACGTTGACTGAGCATGACACCGAGGGTTCATATAAAACTTCTTAAGATGAGAGACCTGTGTGTGTGTGTGTGTGTGTGTGTGTGTGTGTGTGTGTGTGTGTGTGTGTGTTCGCGCACGCGTGTGTGCTTGTGTATGTGTGTGTTGTCTTTTTTGTTTGTTTTAAAGTTTTCGTTTCGGAGATAACTAAGTGCGTGCGTTTATACTTTCTTTTCTCGTTGGGCGAGTTAACATGTGTCCCTCTCTTATCAGTTGACAAGAGTACGAATCAGTTCATTTTCATTTAACAGTGAAAACACCACACACACACACACACACACACACGCGCGCGCGCGCGCGCGCACACACATTAATTTAAAAAAGAAAAAAGAAAAAAAAAGGAATAATTGTTAAATCAAAATCTATTTTGACATGACTGCATCCCGAGTCGGTTCAAATTCTGACTGGAAAGTAGGCAATGCGAAGTCCACACTGACTGTTACACCACAACATGCCGAGTTAATACTGTCCTTACGATTAATCACAGGACTCGGCCCGTGGCGTCAGTACTGACAAGCTGATTCACCTTGAGCGAGTGAAAGTGGGTTACACGAGCAGTGTAGCCATCACAGCTTCCCTCTCTCTCTATGAAAGCTGTATTATGCTGTGTTCGCTTCTATGCTGGCATCATAATTTAATGTAATTCAGTTACAACTCACAATAATACCACTGTTGCGCACAGGCATGTGTGTTTATGACGGCCTCTGTGTGTGTGTGTGTGTGTGTGTGTGTGTGTGTGTGTGTGTGACTCAGAGGAAACAAGTGACAGTGTAATCTGTTTCCCATCTACACATACACATGAGAGAGAGAGAGAGAGAGAGAGAGAGAGAGAGAGAGGGAGACAGACAGACATGCAGACAGACAGACAGACAGTGAGAGCCAGATAGAGACAGAGAGGACACCGTAAACCACGCGTGGGCGTGGCCCATCCAGTTTCTACAGAAATCAATAACTCTCTCTCTTCCCTTCTCCCTCCCCACTTCCCCCCACCCTGGTCCAACATCCCACACAACTTGTAGCTAAACTACCATTCCTGACAGAAAACCACCACCATCATCCAGCAACCAAAGTTCCCTCCGTCAACATGGCGTGCGTCCACAGCGATGAAACAGAAGACCTCTAATAGCCAAGTTACAGTTTGCACGCTATCATTAAAACAAAAACATAAACGGCCCACTCACCTGTCCAAATCCAGGAGAGCCAGCTCTTCTATCGGACTTGGAGGCATGTTTTTCTCTCTCAATGGTGCGGGAGACAGATGCTCGAAAATTGAACGACGATGGAGATCGTGGACAAACGTTCAGTTGGGCGGTTGTGATGAAAAAACATTTAAAAACAAAAAACGTCGAAAAAAAATATATCTAAATGTGTCAAAACTCTTCGGGTGGGAAACAAGACGGACCAGCCGCCTTGTGTGTGCTTTCCCAGTGAAAATGACGGTCTGTGACATCAGCGCCTGTCGTCTGCAAAGTTGCTGAGTCACGTGACGGAGACGATTGGCTGACAGTGGTCGAGCCACAGCGCGAGGTGACAGCGCGCGCGGCGCGCGGAGTGATGACGACACTGATATTAAAGCAAGCCAGCCACACGAACAGCTCGACGCACTGTGCATACACACCATGGTTGTTTTATTCAGTGCTCGCGGTTTGCAATTATCATTATTAGGGGGGGAAGAAAGGTAAAAAAAAAAATAAATAAAATAAAAAATAAAAAATCCCTTTTATGCGCTTAATCCCACATTTTTTCTCTATTTAATTGATGTTGTTTCTTTGTTCCATCTCTTTCTGTTTTGTGCCATGGAAGAGCGAGAAGAAAGAGATACGAAAAACGAAATCAAATAAAAGAAAATAGAGAAAATAAGTTGGATAAAGCGCATTCATATTGTCATTAGATGAGGTGTGCCCGGGAGAGGGAGAGGGGGGGGGAGGGGGTGCGGGGAGCGGGTGAACAGAGAATGAGAGAGACAGAAGGGTGACAGAGAAGGGACAGAGACAAACAGCTAGATAGAAAGAGAGAGGAGCGAGAGAGAGGGGAGAGAGAGAGAGAGGGAGAGAGAACGAGATGTATGGAAGGAGAGAGAAAATGAAAATAAGACAGACAGGAAGGAGAGAGAAATGAAAATAAGACAGACTGACAGACCAAGAAACACACAGACAGTCAAAACGAGAATCGTGTATAGAAAGGGGTGATTTGACCAAAAACAACAACAATAACAAAAACAAAAAAACAAAAAAAACCAACAACAAACAAACAACAACAACAAAACAACAACAACAACAAAAAACACCACACAGACTGGACTGTGAATGGTTTACTGATTAGGCCTTTCTGCCCGTGACAACAGAGGTGGGGACTCGCGTGTCAACATCCATTTTGAAGAACAACTAAAAAATTGAGAAGCACAGAGAGAACAAACAAAGAAACAATTTCATGCACATCAAAACAAAAGACACGCAACACAGAAGATACGGACCAAGAAACAGACAGAGAGACAGACAGACGAACAGACAGACAGACAATAAATTATACTGAACGAGAGACCTGTGTGGAAGGAGGGTTGGGGGGGAGAATGAAGACTTCCTGTCGAACAAACTCACGTGATGGGCAATGTCGCTTCTTTAGCATAACGAGCAATATTTGTAACGAGACTGATTGAAAGAAAACCATAGTTATTCCTCCTCCTCCTTCTTCTTGTTCATCTTCTTCTCCCCATCCTCCCCCTCAGTCCCCCTCCTCCTTCTTCTTCTCAATCATTTGATGTATTCCATAACACCGCTCTACAAAATTATAACCTGGGATTAAATCACACACAGAGCAATGTGAATTTATACGTGACGGCATTCTGAAGAGATACTGGATACGGAAAACAAGCAAGCAGCCAAAAGACAACTCTAAACAACAGGAAACACACACACACACACACACACACACACACACACACACACACATACACACATACACGAACAACAACAACAAAATATAACCCTCTCTGACACTGCTGCAAAGAATCCTTCGGAGCAAGAGCCGGAGGGGGTGATGGTGGGGGCTTGGGGACAGGGGAAGAAGAAAGAAAAAAAAAAAAAAAAAAAGAAGAAGAAAACGCTTCAAGCCTTATCCTCCATTGTCAACCCTCTATCTCCATCATCAACAATGGCGGAACAGGAGTGTAATGAAAGACTACAGCGAGCACGGTGGCGGTACTGTGTTTGCAGTGATCTGAGATCAGATGTAAGTCCATGGATCAGATGCTGTAACAACATTTGCCCCCGACAACAATCTCCTCCAACCCATGTCCTTTGGTGCGGGTGTTGGTTTTGCATAAAAATAAATACACATGTCTGTCTGTGTTGAGGGGTGTCGGTTTTGCTGAGAAAGGTGTGATGATATGATATGGATACTAAAAGCGCCCATCTTCGATCGAAAACCAAATCCTAAGACCTTTACATACACGGAGTTATTTGCACAACAGACTGACTACCTTTTAGAGCCACTGGGCACTCATCATTCGTTTCCTGCGTCATTCAAATGTACCGATGTCTATGTGTGAGGGTGTTGATATTGATGAGAAGGGTACCCATGTCTATGTGTGAGGGTGTTGGTTTTTGCTGAGAAAGATACACATGTCTATGTGTGAGGGTGTTGGTATTGATGGGAAGGGTACCCATGTCTATGTGTGAGGGTGTTGGTGTTGCTGAGAAGGATAAACATGTCTATGTGTGAGGGTGTTGGTGTTGCTGAGAAAGGTAATCCATGTCTGTGTGTGAGGGTGTTGGTGTTGCTGAGAAAGGTACCCATGTCTGTGTGTGAGGGTGTTGGTGTTACTGAGAAAGGTACCCATGTCTATGTGTGAGAGTGTTGATGTTGCTGAGAAAGGTACACATGTCTATGTGTGAGAGTGTTGATGTTGCTGAGAAAGGTACCCATGTCTGTGTGTGAGGGTGTTGGTGTTGCTGAGAATGGTAATTCATGTCTATGTGTGAGGGTGTTGGTGTTGCTGAGAAAGGTAATCCATGTCTGTGTGTGAGGGTGTTGGTGTTGCTGAGAAAGGTACCCATGTCTATGTGTGAGGGTGTTGGTGTTGCTGAGAAAGGTACCCATGTCTATGTGTGAGGGTGTTGGTGTTGCTGAGAAAGGTAATCCATGTCTGTGTGTGAGGGTGTTGGTGTTGCTGAGAAAGGTACCCATGTCTATGTGTGAGGGTGTTGGTGTTGCTGAGAAAGGTACACATGTCTATGTGTGAGGGTGTTGGTGTTGCTGAGAAAGGTACCCATGTCTGTGTGTGAGGGTGTTGGTGTTGCTGAGAAAGGTAATACATGTCTATGTGTGAGGGTGTTGGTGTTGCTGAGAATGGTAATCCATGTCTATGCGTGAGGGTGTTGGTGTTGCTGAGAAAAGTAATCCATGTCTGTGTGTGAGGGTGTTGCTGTTGCTGAGAAAGGTACCCATGTCTATGTGTGAGGGTGTTGGTGTTGCTGAGAAAGGTACCCATGTCTATCTGTGAGGGTGTCGGTGTTGCTGAGAAAGGTACCCATGTCTATGTGTGAGGGTGTTGGTGTTGCTGAGAAAGGTACCCATGTCTATGTGTGAGGGTGTTGGTGTTGCTGAGAAAGGTAATCCATGTCTATGTGTGAGGGTGTTGGTGTTGCTGAGAATGGTAATTCATGTCTATGTGTGAGGGTGTTGGTGTTGCTGAGAAAGGTAATCCATGTCTGTGTGTGAGGGTGTTGGTGTTGCTGAGAAAGGTACCCATGTCTATGTGTGAGGGTGTTGGTGTTGCTGAGAAAGGTACCCATGTCTATGTGTGAGGGTGTTGGTGTTGCTGAGAAAGGTAATCCATGTCTGTGTGTGAGGGTGTTGGTGTTGCTGAGAAAGGTACCCATGTCTATGTGTGAGGGTGTTGGTGTTGCTGAGAAAGGTACCCATGTCTATGTGTGAGGGTGTTGGTTTTTGCTGAGAAAGGTACACATGTCTATGTGTGAGGGTGTTGGTATTAATGAGAAGGGTACCCATGTCTATGTGTGAGGGTGTTGGTGTTGCTGAGAAAGGTAATCCATGTCTATGTGTGAGGGTGTTGGTGTTGCTGAGAAAGGTACCGATGTCTATGTGTGAGGGTGCTGGTTTTTGCTGATAAAGGTACACATGTCTATGTGTGAGGGTGTTGGTGTTGCTGAGAAAGGTCATCCATGTCTGTGTGTGAGGGTGTTGGTGTTGCTGAGAAAGGTACACATGTCTATGTGTGAGGGTGTTGATGTTGCTGAGAAAGGTAACCAATGTCTATGTGTGAGGGTGTTGATGTTGCTGAGAAAGGTAATCCATGTCTGTGTGTGAGGGTGCTGGTTTTTGCTGAGAAAGGTACACATGTTTATGTGTGAGGGTGTTGGTGTTGCTGAGAATGGTAATTCCATGTCTATGTGTGAGGGTGTTGATGTTGCTGAGAAAGGTACCCATGTCTATGTGTGAGGGTGTTGGTGTTGCTGAGAAAGGTACACATGTCTATGTGTGAGGGTGTTGGTGTTGCTGAGAAAGGTACCCATGTCTATGTGTGAGGGTGTTGGTGTTGCTGAGAAAGGTACCCATGTCTATGTGTGAGGGTGTTGGTGTTGCTGAGAAAGGTACCCATGTCTATGTGTGAGGGTGTTGGTGTTGCTGAGAAAGGTAATCCATGTCTGTGTGTGAGGGTGTTGGTGTTGCTGAGAAAGGTACCCATGTCTATGTGTGAGGGTGTTGGTGTTACTGAGAAAGGTACCCATGTCTATGTGTGAGGGTGCTGGTGTTGCTGAGAAAGGTACCCATGTCTATGTGTGAGGGTGTTGGTGTTGTTGTTGAGAGGTACCTAAGTCAATGTGAGAAGGTTCGTTCTGTTTAATATGGTACCAATGTCCCAGAATGAAGGGGTTTTTTTTGTTGCTGCTGAGAAAGGTACCCATGTCTATGAGAGGGTGTTGATGTCACATAGAAATTTACCTTGTCTTAATTTGACTGGATCAATAACCGAATAAATAACTGAACACGGAGGAGGGGGGGGGGGGTGTGTGTGTGTGTGGATGATTACAAAAATTAACAACACATGGTACTGTAATCAAGACTTTCAAGCAAGTCAAATGGAACATGTCAATGACCAAGCACACACACACACACACACACACACACACACACACTACACCACACCATACAAATCCCAATACATAGAAATAAAATAAAAGGGATAAGCAAATAAACAAATGAATAACATTTTCTTCATCACTCATCAGTACAAAGAATAAGTAATAGATAAAGCCAAATTCGGGTTCTTATGCCCAGGTAAAGCACGTCGCCACAATCCAGCGTAACCCCGCCCCCTTCGGCAATCTGTATGTTGCCTACGGTTCTTCAGCTTGTGCTAAGTCAGTGCGTGCTTCACGCTGCGCGCGGGACCTCGGTTTCTCGTCACATCCGAACGACTCAGTGTATCACTCAAACCATGACTCAAGGTGTGGTGGAGTGAAGGGCTTTCCAGGCCTGACTAGCGCGTTGGGTCAGGCATTATGCTCTCTCTCTCTCTGTCTCTCTCTTGGGCGGAGAGAGTGTGTGCATGTGTATGTATGTGGAGGTGGGGGTGGGTCGATGTGAATGTGTAAATACGTTCGTTTTATTACTTATTACTTTTTACAATGTTGATGATGATGATGATAATTATCATTCGTAGTAGTACCAGTACATGTAGCAGTGTTTAAAAAAATGTTGTGTCGTTATCGTTAATGTTGTTATTGTTATTGTTGTTACAAGGACAGGTTGGAAGACTAGGCGATGCATAAAATCTTTATCCTTGAGTAATAAAGTTTTTGAATCTCTCTCTCTCTCTCTCTCTCTCTCTCTCTCTCTCTCTCTCTCTCTCTCGCATTAAACAGATGTGTTGTAGCATATATGGATCAGTCCACACCCTTTGTCACCTCTTTGAACCTGACACTGATGGAGGGGGGAGCTGAAAAAAGAACGAAAGAAAAAGATCCCAGTCCTTAAGGTGAATCAGCCTCGGGACTCTCGCTTCCTAGTCGTAGGGGTTTATCCGTTAAGCAATCCCTCAATGAATGAAAGAATGAAATACAAAGAAACGAAATAAACAAATAAGTAAAGAGATGGAATTATCATCATTGTCATTGTTGCTTATAGTCCAGCCAACCGCACAGGGCCCTATCAGGACTGCCCAACTACACAAATGTCCAACCATGTCAAACACAAAACTGGCATATAGAAGAAAAAAATCATTAAAATAAACCTACAAAACACAGTTCATTAGCACATTATCTGAACCATTTAGCAACTAAGTGAATAAATTGGAAAAAAAAGGAAAAAAAAGAAGAAAAGGAAGTACTGAAAAAAAAGAAGCAAAAACCAATGCCAACACAAAAAAATCGGTAGCGAAAGACAGCACTGAGTTGAAGTTGTGTACCTTGTGTATGGAGAGAGTTACCACTCTTTACTATTTGTTAATCAATGCCAACACAATTACACATTTTCGGATGAGACGATAAACCCAGGACCCGTGTGCAGCATGCTATTCTGCGCATGTAAAATAACCGACGGCAACAAAAAGGACTGTCCCTGACAACATTGTGAGAATAAGTCCGCTTTGATAGCAAATCTAATGCACCTGCACACAGGACAACAGACAACAAGATACGGGTGGCGCAGCACTGTGGCGAAACACTCTCCCCTAGGGGAGACAGCAGCCCGGATTTCACACAGCACAATGCAATACAATACGATAAATACAAGGCAATACAATTATATATATATGATAGTCAGTCGTGTCCGACTATGACCATCAGAACAGCAGAGGAGGCAACTGCTGTTCCGACTATTTGGGCTAGAATTTGATTATAGTGGAGAGTGTCTTGCCCAAGTTACATCCCCACTCTCTCGGCCAAGAGGGTTTTAGGACAGTCAGCGTTGGGATGGTTCCCAAAGGCCAACTAGCCCACAAGGCTGCAGCACTAAGAGCCAGTGCAATTTTGCCTCCTAGTTTGAGAGTCATAGTCCTTCACAAAAGACTAAGCTGTAAATGATTTCCCATTGACTGGAGAAACCTTTGATAATACAGCTCTCACTTTGCTGTTGGCCCAAATGTAAACTTATGTCAATCTGTGATATAAGCCAAGTGTTGGGCCTTAATACAATTATAATACAATACAAAACCACATACGCACACAAACACACAAGAATGCACGCATGCACACACACACACACACACACACACACACAAACACGCGCGCGCGCGCTCACACACAAATAAATGAATAGATAAATAAACAAAACTATCCAAAAACACCGACCACACTGCAGCCGAAGAAATCATGGCAAAGCAAACAAAAAAAGTGTCTCCTCCTTCTCCTCACAGCTTCAGCGACAGACTGACCAGAGAACACAGACACAGACACAGACACACACAGAGACACAGTCCCTCTGCCTGTCTGTCCACCACTGGTCACCCTTCAGTTAAACCACTCAATCCGCTGGACAATTAGCATCAGGCTTAAAACCCCTCGCCCACCCGCTTTTATACGCCACAGGTAAGGAGGCGAGAGACGACAGCTTGGGCACAGAGAGAGAGAGAGAGAGAGAGAGAGAGAGAGAGAGAGTTGCAGGTACCTTTGGCCATACAAAAAGCCGGCGGCCATGCGAGGAAGAAGAGTGGTGTGTGTGTCCCCCCCCCCACCCCCCCCCCCCCCAACGCCCCTCTTTCTCTCTCTCCCCCTCTCTCTCTCGCACACACACACACACACACACACACACACACACACACACACACAGCCATCAGCTAGCAGTGGCATGTACATGTTCATCACTCACACAGTGCAGTGCATGAATACAGTACTAACCGGTCATACTGTCGACTTGTTCTTGTTGTTCACCCACGTGCAAGAAAACCTCCAGGACTCCTTTATTGTGTGATTACTGTATGTATTTGTATTTTGTATTTGTATCTCTTTTTATCACAACAGATTTCTCTGTGTGAAATTCGGGCTGCTCTCCCCAGGGAGAGCGCGTCGCTATACTACAGCGCAACCCATTTTTTTTTTTTTTTTTTTCCTGCGTGCAGTTTTATTTGTTTTTCCTATCAAAGTGGATTTTTCTACATAATTTTGCCAGGAACAACCCTTTTGTTGCCGTGGGTTCTTTTACGTGCGCTAAGTGCATGCTGCACACGGGACCTCGGTTTATCGTCTCATCCGAATGACTAGCGTCCAGACCACCACTCAAGGTCTAGTGGAGGGAGAGAAAATATCGGCGGCTCAGCCGTGATTCGAACCAGCGCGCTCAGATTCTCTCGCTTCCTAGGCGGATGCGTTAGCTCTTGGCCATCACTTCACCAGCATTTCACGTCTTTTATCTGTTGATGCTGATTGATGACTGTGATTCTCGTGCACTTTTTTTTTTTTTTATTTTTTTTTTTAAGCATACACCACACGTGGGTTTCTCTTGTTGAGATTATAAAAAAATATTCTGTATTCTATGTATTCTATGATAGGCAACAACAGGGGAAGTTAACTGACAGAAACTCTCCTCCAACCCCCTCCACACCACTCTTGTTTCCCTCAAATATTCCACCGTTTCTTCTTCTTCTTCTTCTTTTTTTTTTTTAATCTTCTCTTTCCCCCTTCATCTTTTAAATCATTCATTCTTTCCTTAAACTGAAATCAAAATATTTCAAAACAACAACGAAAAACAACAACATAACAAATCAAAAACAAACAATCTTTTTTTTTTTTTTTTGTAATTATCAATAATACTATTTGTTATCATGCATTATTTAAACTATAAAGCAGGAAAACAACAACACAACATTGTTTTTATACAGAAAAAAAACCGAAATAAAAAAAAAATCATATGCACTGCATAAAAAAGTAAATAAATGAAAGGAAAATATATTTTTTAAAACAAACATTCTTCTTTACGACCTCACAAGCACGCCGCAGTCGTTGGATTTATGATTTTTTCACCAATATGTCTGCTTGTTGCTGCAAATTTTTTTTCTCGGTAAATCTTTTCTTCCAGGGAGGGCAGAAAGGTGTCAGGCTCATAAAACTTCCTTCCGGTCAATTGCAGCACGAAAATGAGCAACAAAGAACCATGTGACCCAAGCAAACAGATAAATGAATAGTTTGATCAACCAAGCAAAATCATTTGGCTTCGGAAACTGGTTAGATTTCATTAAAAGAAAGGGGGGTAAGGGACATTTTTAATAGCAGAAAGGATATATACTTTACCTGAATCGGCTGTCGGAAAATATCTGTATATTTTGGATATGTGTCACAAATTTCCAGGGGGTGGAGTGGTGGGGAGGGGGGTGGGGGGGGGGCAAACTTGAGATGGAGACCCGTCAAAGCATTCGACTGACCCTGTGGTCCTTGCCATGCACAAGCGACCGATGGTTGTGTTGATTAAAAAAAAAAGAAAAAAAAAAGAAAAGAAAAAAAGAGAGACATATCGGAGAATCAGTTTTCATCTCTTCCTCTACAGTCTCTCTTTCCATCTGTTCTCTTTCTTTCTCTCCACCCCTTCCACCCCCCACCCCTGCCCTCCCCCACCTCCTTCCTACGGTCTCTCCTCCCCCAACCACCCCCCCCCCACACCACACACACACACATACACCCCCATTCCTCACAACGTACACTCACTCCTCCGCCCGCTGTACACACACCCACATCCACCCATCTCCACTTTTCTGGGCCAATATCTTCCCACCCCCTCCTCCTCCTCCTCCTTCCCCCGCAGTGTCTGTGTCTCATTAACTTCATCTCTCCTTCTCCTTCTCCTCCTCTACCTCCTGCTCCTGTCTAATTTCCAACGCCGCTGATTACTTTGATTAGTACGTATGGGGAGGAAGTACGAGAAGTGAGGTGGATGACTATAGCAGTAGTAGTAGTAGTAGCAATAGTAGCGGCTGAAGTGACGTCGTCGAGGTGGGAGGAAGAGGAGAAGGGGGCGTAGGAAAGGAGGGAGAGAAGAGGTGGGGGAGGGGGGAACAACAACATTGAAGTGATGTGGAGGAGGGAAGGGGGAGGGGGAGGGAAGGGGAGAGAGAGAGAGGAAAGAGGGAGAGAGGGGGGGGGGGCTGAGAGAGCGGGGAGAGAGAAAGACAGAGAGAGAGGAGGGGGGTCAGGGAGACATAATATTGATAGAGAGAGCGAGCATGGGTACAACAATAACAACAACAGCACAACAGTGATGTGGGGGTGGGAAGGGGGAGGAAAGGAGGAAGAGAGAGAGAGAGAGAGAGAGAGAGAGAGAGAGAGAGAGAGAGAGGACTGAAGAATCTTTAACGTACGACCACCGACTTGTACTCATGTTGGATGCTCTCTGAACGTCATACACGTTCAAGCACACATGTTGACTATGGATAATCTAAAAAAAAAAAAAAAAAAGAGGGGTGTGTGTGTGTGTGTGTGTGTGTGGGGGGGGGGGTAATGAAGGAAACTGCACAGATCAGCCAACAACAACCTCTCGATATGAGAACATGATGAAAGAGTGAGGGAGGAACAAGAGAAATACACAGACAGAGACGGAAGAGGGAGCAGTAGGCACAGAGAATCCACAGAGACAGAGATGGAAGAGGCAGCAGTAGGCACAGAGAATCCACAGAGACAGAGATGGAAGAGGGAGCAGTAGGCACAGAGAATCCACAGAGACAGAGATGGAAGAGGGAGCAGTAGGCACAGAGAATCCACAGACAGAGACGGAAGAGGGAGCAGTAGGCACAGAGAAACCACAGAGACAGAGATGGAAGAGGCAGCAGTAGGCACAGAGAATCCACAGAGACAGAGATGGAAGAGGGAGCAGTAGGCACAGAGAATCCACAGAGACAGAGATGGAAGAGGGAGCAGTAGGCACAGAGAATCCACAGAGACAGAGATGGAAGAGGGAGCAGTAAGCACAGAGAATCCACAGAGACAGAGATGGAAGAGGGAGCAGTAAGCACAGAGAATCCACAGAGACAGAGATGGAAGAGGGAGCAGTAGGCACAGAGAATCCACAGAGACAGAGATGGAAGAGGGAGCAGTAAGCACAGAGAATCCACAGAGACAGAGATGGAAGAGGGAGCAGTAGGCACAGAGAATCCACAGAGACAGAGATGGAAGAGGGAGCAGTAGGCACAGAGAATCCACAGAGACAGATGGAAGAAGGTGTGTGTATGTATGGGGGATTGGGAGGGGGGAGGTTTCGGGTGTGTGTGTGGGAGGGCGGGGGATGGGAGTGGGGGTAGCACAGAGAATACACAGAGGGATAGAGATGGAAGAATGGGGGTGGGGAATGTGGAGTGATGGCCTAGATGTAACGCGTTCGCATAGGAAGCGAGAGAATCTGAACGGACTGGTTCGAATCACGGCTCAGCCGCCGATATTTTCTCCTCCTCCACTAGACCGTGAGTGATGGTCTGGACGCTAGTCATTCGGATGAGACGATAAACCGAGGTCCCGTGCGCTGTAGTGTAGCGATGCGCTCTCCCTGGGGAGAGAAGCCCGAATTTCACACAGAGAAATCTGTTGTGATAAAAAGAAATACAAACACAAATACAAATACACAGAGACAGATGAAAGAAGAGGGGGATTAAGCACAGAGACTACACAGAGACAGAGAGAGGGAAGAAAGGGTGGTGGTGGTGGTGGGGAGTAGGCACAGATAATACACAGAGATATCTACAAGATGAAGTATGAAAATAATTTTGAAAAAAAAGGCACCTCTGACGACTCTCTGCCAGCAGGATTTACTGCTACATGCACTGCTAACAGGTCGATACACCGAGGCAGCTGTAGAACGTCAGTGGGTTTATTTTCAGAGGACAATGACGTGAAACCTGTTTCCTAATCAGTCATCACCGCCCGTCACAATTCACAGCGACAGACTAGCACAGCAACAGGGTACCCTTATCACGTGCAGTTTAAAAAAAAATATTAGTTATTATTTTTATTTTTATTTTATTTTATTTTATTTTTGGTATACCGACTGTTTGTGCGCAGTACAGCACACTGTGTGGATCACACATCTACATAGTGCCACGTGTTGTGGGGTTTTTTTGGTGTGTGTGTGTGTGTGTGTGTGTGTGTTGTTGTTGTTGTTGTTGTTGTTTTACCAGCGAGCAGATATGTCTTGGGCGTGCGCTAGATCACATCTTAAAAAAATACTTTTAGACTGCGCTTTGATTCCTATTTTCAAACCGGTCATCTTAGGTACGTTCAGACACAGCCAGACCGACCATTACTTGTTTTCAAGGGCACACACACACACACACACACACACACACACACACGACGAATACCCCCCCCCCACCCCACCCCACCCCACCCCCCTCCCCCCTTTCTCTCTCTCTCGACATTAGAATAACTCGCAATTTTCTTGTTAGTATGTCCAATGTATCAGTTAATCAGAGAAAACTGAATACTGAGTGAAAGTTTTCGGAAACATAAACGTAACTTTTACCAAATGAAAACAGGCTCGTCGCTCACTCTGTGGGAATGTTTGTTTATCATGCCTTGAAAAAGTGAGAATAAGAAACTATGTGATACATAATCATTGTTTTCAACAGCAACAACAATAAAAGGAAAAGAAAGAAAAAAAAAAGAACAACAACGTTGTTCATGCAATATCACAAACCAAAAATCTTTATTTCCCTAGTTTTTAGTTACGAAATATTGTGTCCATGATGTTGGCTCTCCTCACCCAACGCCCCCCCCACCCCCCTCCCTCCCACACACACCCAACCCCGACTTCCCACCCCCCCAACCAGCCCCCTTTATTCACTAGTATTTTGTGTGTCTCAATTGTTTGTATGTACCTCCATTGCAAACAGGGCGTTGGCTTTGCAGTGACATATTTCTGAGTTCTGAATGTCGAGTACATAACTCGCAGTGATGAAACCTCTGACGACACAGCATGTTGTTCTCTTCTTAGGATTTTCTCACGTTTGCGTCTTTCTTTCCTGCCCCACCCCCACCCCCACACCTTCCACGTCGCTCACCCCGAGTCCTTCGAACACAACAACTACCAAGTATTTTCCCTGTCTTAGCGCCGACAGTCCGCAGAGACCTGTCAACGTCACCGAGACCGCCTGGAGGCCACACACCAGAGATGACCCTGCACTGCTGCTGATTCATTCCGCTGATATGTAGTAGTTTTTGTTCTGATTTAACATATTCAACATTCGCAGGGTGCTACATACTAAACTCCATTCTGATGTCAATAATGACTTTGTTGCGGAGCCAGACTGAGTGAGCGACCCCCCCCCCCCTCCACCGCCCCACCTGCGTCCCCTCCTCCCCACCCCACCCACACAAACATTCTTCCAGGCATCGCAGACCACCACCACATCCCAAACAAATCAGGATTAGATTTGCTTATTTAAAGTTTTGGTGTCCGATAAAGATGAGGCTGAACCTTCTTTGTCCTTGACATGGATTTAGTCTTTAGGGGCAGTCCAGTTTCAAAGTACGGTTCGGTTCCATTCTTTCGATTCGTGCGGTCCCATACACATTATTGAAATGAGATACATTAAGTGCATGGCTAAAATCATGTTACGTGATAAGATGTCAAACTGAAGAACACAACACATGCGCGCACACGTACGTAAACACACAATATTATTACACACCCAACTATGCCTGTGCATATTCTCTCTGTCTCTGTGTCTCTGTCTTTCTCTCTTCCCACTCTGCCCTTTCTCCGTTTCTACCGCACCTCCACCCCACCCACCCCATCCACCCCACATCCTCCCCGCCACTTCCCTCCAGCTTGTCTAATCCCCATCAGCGGCGCAACACGCAGCTCGGCATCAGCAGCCGCATCAGTCAACATCCACCTCACCCTCCCACCCGCCCATCAACACCCCTTTTCCCTCCACCCCCATCAACAGCCGCTACAGCTGAAGCCTTTCTTGTGGCCTTGTCTTCCGTGGCGACAGAGTCCCTGAGTTGTGGATGGTGGCTGATAGCGCCAACGTTTCGCCAACATCACGGTAATTAAGAGCTGCAACTGCCGACGCCATCACTGCAATCACGCTGGGTGTCGATGGGAGGCCGTCTGGGTCCCTGGGGGGTTTCCGATACGCGGAGAACAAGCCGTGGTAGCTGTTGACAAGGGTTCAGTTGGTTTTGTAGTGGGCTATTCAGTGCTGTACCCGTTGGGGGTTAGTGGGCCTTTGGAAACCATCCCAACGTCGACTGCCCAAAACCCCTCAAATGGCCGAGATAGAGAGTGGGGATGTAACTTGGGCAAGACACTGTACACTATGATCAAATTCTAGCCCAGATAGTCGGGACAGCAGTTGCCTCTCCTGTTGTTCTGGTGGTCTTAGGCGGACACGACTGACTATCATACAGTTGGTTTTTACTCAACACTACGGCTTACATCAGAGATTGACATAGGCTTACAGTTGAGCCATCAGAAAAAATGAGAGCTGCATGACCAATGGTTTCTTCACTGCAATGGGAAATCATTTATGGCTTAGTGTTTTGTAAAGAACTAGGACTCACAAACTAGGAGGCAAGATGGCACTGGTTCTTAGTGCAGGAGCTTGGATGGCCAGTTGACATTTGGGGGCCATCCCCAACGCAGGCTGTCGTAAAGCCCTCTTGGCCGAGAGTGGGGATGTCACTTGGACAATACACTGTACACTATCATCAAATACTAGCCCAGATAGTGCGGAGAGCAGTTGCATCCTCTGCTGTTCTGATGGTCACAGTCCGACACTACGACCTGTGGAAATGGCTGACGAGAATTTACCTTGCCATTTTTTTTTCTGTATTTCTGGCTGCTTGTATGAACGTGCATGTGCATGTGCAATATGCGCTTGTGTGTGTACGCGCGTGTATGTGGTTGTGTGTGTGACACAGAGATAGATACATACATACATACATACATAGAGAAAAAGAGAGAGAGAGGGGGGGGGACGCACAGATCTGTATATTTGTGTATCTGATTTCATGACTCTCATGTGCTTTGTTTCTCCGCAGTGTTAACATGTTCAGAAGTCCGCACAGGCATGTATGACGAGCACGTAACCACATGGATGTCAAGGGTCTATAAAGTGAGCGTTCTGTTGTTTCGTGCGCGCGCGAGAGAGCGTGTGTGTGTGTGTGTGCGTTTGTGTTTTTTGTCTGTGACTGAGTGCATATTATTGACCTGTACGTCAAAATGATACTAACAGCTTGAAAGTGATATCAACAAGTGTGATTTTGTCAGTGTCCAAAGAAAACCAGACACAGGATCCTTGCCTCACCACTGAAACCTCCACACAACAACAATGGAGCCCAGTGCTCTCTGTCTTTCCCTCTCTCTCTCTCCCCCATCTCTCTCTGCCCCCCTCTCTCTCCCTTTCTCCCTGTCTCTCTCCCTCCCTCCCTCTCTCTCCCCACTCTCTCTCTCTCTCCCTCTCCCCCCTCTTTCTCTCCCTCTCTCCGCCCCTCCCTCCCTCTCCCTCCCTCTCTCCCCTCTCTCTCTCTCCCCCTCTCTCTCCCCCCCCTCTCTCTCTCTCCCTTCTCCCCCTCTTTCTATCTCTCCCTCCCCCTCTCTCTCCCTCCCTCCCTCTCCCTCCCTTCCTCTCTCTCCCTCTCCCCTATCTATCTCTCTCTCTCCCTCTCCCCTATCTCTCTCTCTCTCTCTCTCTCCCCTCTCTGTCTCTCTCCCATTCTCTCCCCCCCCTCTCTCTCTCTCTTCAGCATGGCTGCCGGAGCCAGGGGGACCCAGTACACACGTGTCGCCGAATGAGTGGCGCGAAGTGACAGACACGTAAACTGACAACCTGACAGCGCGCGGTCAGTTTACGAACAGCAGGGAGATGGTGGCAGTGGCCGTCTGTCTTAATGCTACGCGCACCTGCTGCGGAAGTTGAAAGGTTGCAGGTGTGTTACGCGCGTCAGGTGGGCGAGGACAGACCACTGATGGACAGCCGTGTTGTTTTTCTTTTGCAGCAGAGCTCTTGGCTGTTGTCTTGGTTTCGTCGGTAATTGAATTCGGGTGAATGCACTTTCAACCCTCCAATCAATCACTCTTTTCTTCTACGGTCCAGTTTATGATCTCCCCCCCCCCCCGACCCCGACCCCCCCATGTTCCGACCACTGCGAGAAACTGAGCCAAACCTCAAGCTCCATGCACTACTGTTCGTTAGATTAATAAGCAGCGTCTCGGCAGTGACAGAGAACTGTGAGAAATGTTCCGCAAAAGACACTGTTGATGAGTTTCACTGCTGTTGTGCCCCATTTCAGAGCCATCAGACAAAAATGATTAGCCAGATACTATATAGAACTCGCCTAACCTGCATTGAAATCCGCTTTCTGTTTTCTGGAAAAATACAAACAAACAAAATAACATTATTAAAACTTAAATCGTTTGTCTATTCCATACGTATCTCTTTTCGACGGAATTTTGTTGATAGGGAAAATAGTCTATCACTAAGGAAAACTGACATGTTGATTTGTATTTATTTGCACTTTGCTTGAGTTGGCCTCTTATTTTTTGTTTGTTTTTGAGATCATTCTCTTTGTTTGTACATAATAGTGTGTGTAAGAGATGTGTGTGTGTGTGTGTGTGTGAGTGTGTGTGTGTGTGTGTGTTGTTTCAATGTGCTCTGGGAGCACGTGAAAAAAACCCCTATCTTTCCTTCTTGCCTTGCCCACAGTTTAGCAGTTTCTCTCACAGTTTCCAGGCAGTGGACAGGACTGCTCTATCGACCTGGACATTGAACATTGTTGCTTGTTGTTCAGCCGACTGCGCTGTCAGGGTGAACATTTACAACACTAATGAACAATCAATTCTTCAGCATTTTGTTTAGCTTTTATCAATTATTTTTATGAAGAACAAATGACAACTTTATATCCAAGGGCTTATAAAAAGCAGTACTGTACAAAAGTAACAGTTATAAAATGAGAAGCAATGGACTTAGTACAGGACAAAAGGAATTTTCATTATGTATGATGATTTTCAAACTCATGTACCAAAGTCAGTATGGTCTGACTGTGACCACGTATGAGGTAGCTGCTGTCCCGACTGTCTGGGCCAGAATTTATTATAGAAAGAGATTGTTTAGCTCAAGTTACATCCCCACTCTCTTGGTCAAGAGGGCTTTTGGATAGTCGTCGTTGGAATGGTCTCCAAAGGCCAACTACCCTCTAAGACTGCAGGACTAAGAGCCAGTGCCATGCTGCCTCCTAGTTTAGGAGTCATAGTCCTCCACAAAAGACTGAGATGTGGATGAATTCCCATGGCAGTGTAGCAACCATTGATCATACAGCTCTCGCTTTTCTGTTGGCCCAACTGTTAGCTTTTCTGAACAAAAGCCGAGCGTTTGGCCCCAAGTCTCAAAGTACTGAACTGAAAAAAGTGCACCAAGCTCTGTCTCATGAGGGCATTGCTTTCTATGGAAGACAGAATATGCATAAGAATATCTTTAATCTTTATGAATGTTTTATTTCTGAAAAATATACTCTAAATGCATGCTGTTAATTTTTCATTCATTATACATCCTTTTACGATATACTGAGCATGTTTACACGGAAAGGCACTAAATGAATAATTATTATCAAACACTAAAATATAATAATATGATAAAAAAATTTCGTCTTTCTTTTTTTTTTCTTTTTTATAGATGGACGATTAAAGAAAATCTTGCTTCTTTCTCTAACTCCCCTCCTTGCTATCTGGGCTAGTTACTTCCTGATAATCTGAAACACATTTTACTTTATGTTTCAAAAATGAATCAGTCCTTTTGAATGCAGCACTGCTTTGAGTGGATGAGCATAGGAGCCCACCCTCAAGTCCCAGGAGATGTCTGAGCAATAAGAAAGTTTCCTTGTATGAGTCCTCATCCTTAAAAAAAAGGGCTTTTACTTGTACGACTGTGTGCTCTGAAGCAAGAAAATGCGTTTCATTTATTGATTTGTTTTCAAAAAGAGATACTTTGTGAGTGATTGAGTGAGTGTGCGTGCGTAATATATTGCACGAATATGTTTGTGATTTTTTACACACAAAAAACAACAACCCCACCCAGCAACACACACACACACACACACACACACACACACACACACACACACACAATCACCACCACCATCAAAAACAACAACAACAAAGTCTGTCCTCAGATATATAATAATGTAGTCAAATCATCCTGTATTTTATCAGGTGTATATATATATATATATATATATATATATATATATATATATATATATATATATATATATATATAATTAGATCATCAAGTACGAGATAACTAAATCATCGGTATGTATGTAGTTAGATCACCAGGCATATATGTAGCTGGTTCATCAAGTATGTATGCAGTTAGATCATTTCAGCAAAACGTGTGTCTGCAACAATACCCAGGAAAAGCAATCTTCGGCGGTCATCGCTCACAGCACATTATCTGCACGGTTACCAAGGCAAACAGACTTGAATATGTAACATCTGTCACGTTTGTCATGACCAGCGGTTACATGAGCCTGATTAATACTCAACGTGACGTTTACGTTAAAAATGCATCAGACTGGCCATGGATTGGCTATGATGCGCATTATCAAGGTATTTTCGTTTTCAGTTATGATCTCACCACCTTCGCAAGGGAAAACAAGAAAATTAACTGGGTCACAGGCAAAGGAAAGCGCTTCCTCTGCTTCATTCATCAGTCATTATAATTGACAATACACCAGTGAGAGGATCGTTCACACGCATAATTTTATTTATTTTATTATGGTTTTCTTCCTTTTTTCCGGAGAGATCAATGGAGAGACAGACAGAGACACACACACAGAAAGAGAGAGAGAGAGAGACAGACAGACAGACAGACAGACAGACAGAGAAATAAACAGACAGAGAGAAAGAGAGAGAGTCTCAGATGGTCTAACATGCATGTATCATGCACCTGGGGAGGTAGAGAAGGGTTAGAGATGGTGATTTTCCACATGGGTTTCTTCTTCTGTTTTCATTAGAGAGAGAGACAGACAGACAGACAGACAGAGACACAGAGACAGACCGAGAGAGGTCAAGAGAAAGAGAGAGACAGACAGACAGATGAAGATTGATTAATTGACTCTTTAATGGGGAAAGAATCAGGCACAGTAAAGACCTTCCATTTGACGACACAAAATATAAAAAATAAAGAAAAAAAAAAAAAAAAAAAAAGAAAGAAAGAAGAAGAAGGGTGCTGTGTTGTAAGTTATGTCGGAGACAGACCCCCAAGAGGAGTGTCACGCTGCCCCAGCCAGTCACCAGGAACAGCCAGTGTGGTAAATGACATAGACCCCCCCCCCCCTCTCCCCTCCAACCCCCCTGTGTGTGTTTCCGGGTGAAGAAGACAGCGGGGGATTACCTCCCTTCTCCATGAATCAAGAAACGCGTTAACTGCTCCGGAGCTTACCGTTCTTGATGTATGAATATATATATGGATGCGTAACTCGCACAGCCTGCAAAGTACAGCAGTGCTTTTGTTTCTTTCGCTTTCATCTCCAAAGACGTACAGCAGTTATGACTCCAGGTCTTTCATAGAGACCCGGGGGGAGGGGGGGGGGGGTTGACTTACATCTGACAATGTTCCACGTTGTGTATGAGCTGTGAATATCCCAGCTTCTATGTTCTCTTCCTGTTTGAAGAAGCCCACACTTCCTCACAATCGTTTTCATAGTCTGCACACAATGCCTGCTCCTCTTCGTTTCTTAGTTTTCTCTGTCTCTTTCAGTCCGTCCACAAAGCGATATTCTGCAGCAAATTAATTACTTATCAACAGTGTGCATGCGTGCGTTCGCACGTGTGTGAATGAGAGAGAGGAGGGTGGGGGTGTTTGTGTGTGTGTGTGTGTGTGAGGGGGGGGGGAGGCTGGACACACAAACTGACAGACACATACAAACGGATATACAGACAGAAAGATACAAATACAGATTTACTGTCTTTCTTCTTCTCCGTTTGTGGGCTGCGACTCCCACGTTTACCCGTGTACACGAATGGACTTTTACGTGTATTACCTACCCCTGCCATGTAGGCAGTTATTCTGTTTTCGGGGATGGGTGGGGTGGGGGCGTGGGGGGTGAGTGGGGGGGTATAGTCAGAGATAGAACCGACATACAGATAGACACAAATACAGACAGAAATATAGACAATCCAAACACAGACAGACAAGACATGCATACAGAGAATTAAATAAGTTATACAAACACAGACACAAACAAGAGAGACATAAAGACAGATACAAAGACAGGCATGCATACAGACTGTCACCAGAGACAAGACATGCAGTCACAAACAGAGAGACGACAGACAGAGACAAAGACAGACATGCATATACAGACAGCTACAGAGACGGACATGCAGTCACAAACAGACAGACAAAGACAGACACAAGAGACGGAAAGAAAACAGAGGAGAAGCGGAAATTGGCGGGACAACACGAGACCCGTCCTCAGACCAGGCAGGAAAGTCGACACACTGCGGCTGGTGGGTACGTGACAGTATCCGCTTTTGGCGTCACGGGTCATACACAGCCTGCCCGCTGGTGCTGAATAAACCAGAGATAAACGAGGCTGAGAAAAAAAAAAGAAACAAAAAGGGGGAAAAAAGAGGTTAAGGTTAACTCTCTCCATACGAACGGCGAAAGAGACGACGTTAACAGCGTTTCAGCCCAGTTACCATCATCAAAATATTGCAAGCGAAAGGCTCTTATACTGAAGAGCTGAATGTTGACAAAGAATACCACAATTCTGACGACGGAAGCTAAAGGTTGGGTCATTCATACACCCACTGGACATCCGAAGGGTCTGTGTAGAGGAGAAGAGAGGACTGGCCGTACTGAGTGAGTTAAAAGGTCCTGTACCCTTTTACAACACTACGGGCAGTGACTTCATAATTCACTATGTCTAGGGCTCGGCAAAGGAAGGCCGGAGTCCAACTCTCTCCGTTCGTAGTTTTAATTAAATCTTCCCGACTAAAGTCAGACCTGTCTGTACCCCATTCACACCTGGGTGGAGTGAGGAAAAATCGAAGTAAAGTGCCTTTCAACAACCATCTACCTGAAGATCTAGTCATCATAACGATCCACATGTAATAAAGTGGCTTCTGTTCAAACGTGTGTGTGTGTGTGTGTGTGTGTGTGTGTGTGCGCGCGCGCGCGCATGTGTGTGTGTGTGTGCGCGCACGCGCGTATGTGTATGTGTGTGTGTGTGTGTGTGTGTGTGTGTGTGTGTGTGTGTGTGTGTGCAGTACGTGCATGTGTGAGTATGTACAAAATTTTATATTGATATGCACTTGTATGTATCCTGATTTCTACTGTATTTGTGTTTGTGTGTGATTTTCAATTTATGTTCGTACCTTGTTAAGTACTACCCCCCCCCCCCCCATATTCCCTGTGACCCCGGTACACTTGGTAATAAAGACATATTCTATCCTATTCTATTCTTTCCCAAGGACACGACAGCATGCCAAAACGCAGCCTGATACCCTGATCACTTGCCAACACTGGATCAGGTCCAACGTCTAACTTACCGGTTATGCCGAGGCGCCCTCTAAGGTAGAAGCCCTTCAACATCAAACATTAAACAAGTGTAGTCACTTTCACTGGTACCAAGGGCACATAACTTCAGACGACCAGTCTTACTAGTAACCTGCCTCCCGCACCCTCTCCAAAACCATCCTGCAAGGGACTGTAGAGGGAGGGCGCAGACGGGGGCGGCAGAGAAAGAGCTGGTCCGACAACGTCAAGGAATGGACCAAAATGACGATGCCAGATCTCCTCACGACAGCTGCCAACAGAACGGCGTGGCGAGCTATGACATCTTCCTCATGTCCCCCCAACGACCCCAGCGGTCGAGGGAATGAGTGAGTGAGTGAGTGAGTGCCTCCAGCAAATACACGCACACACATGCGCGCATGCACAGTGACTGATGATATTCATTTCCAATTTTTCCACAGCTTGCGCTTCTCCTATCAAGAGACCAAGTGGGGTGGGGGGGGGGGGGGGGGAGAAGGGGGAGAATTCGAGTAAGACAATTAAGGGGAGCAAAGATGCAGATGACAGCACACTGTCCCATCTCCCCCCCCCCCATTCCCCCAAGTCTTCGCATCCCTAGTCATTTTGTTTTTCAGCTTCGCATGTGTGTTGGGGTGGGGTAGTTTTGAGTGAACATGGTCAGTGTCTTCAGTATTTTGTCTTTTTGAAAAAAAATTGTTTCATTTTTTCATCTCAACATTTTACACAAACCGAGGATAGGCTTTCATGGCCTATGCAGTGCGTTGGGTTTATGCACTTAAAAAATATTTATTTATTTATCTATTATCATTATCATTTTTTTTAATACTTTATTTATTTTATTTCATTTTATTTTTATTGTTATTTATTTTTATTTTTTTAAATTTATTTATTTATTTATTTATTTTATTTATTTTTAATTTTTGTTATTTTTACTTTATTTCTTTTATTTTATTTATTTTTATTGTGTTTTTTTTCTCAAGGCCTGACTAAGTGCGTTGGCAGATGTGGTGTAGCGTATATGGATTTGACCGAACGCAGTGACGCCTCCTTGAGCTACTGATACTGATACTGATACTGGGTTTATGCGAGGGTCAGGCATCTGCTGCCTTTTTCATTCCTATTCTTACAGCAGATGTGTTCTAGTCTATAATTATGGACACCAGCCCGCACGCTCCGACACATTGAAACAGAAACTGAAAGTGCTCAGTATGTCTTCAGCACGCTGTCAGTGTCTTTGGCTGAAGTGCTGAATGAAGGCGACATGGCTGGGCGTGCAGTTGTCTCTCAGTCTGGCAGAGATCGGATTTCAGTCACTGGATCCTTACCATCTGCCCACGCATAAAGCACGCACACACGCGACAGTCTGGACAAGTGCCGTTGATATACTATTACTTGGAAAGATCGCCCAGGAGTTGCCTGTGTCAGCAAAAAACAAAACAAAACACACACACACACACACACACACACACACACACACACACACATACAAACCCAAAAACAAAACAAAAACAAAAAAACAAAACAAAAAACAAAACCCCCTACTTTTATCTATATTGCACTGTGTTTATTTCATTAGTTTTAATCTTAAAGTGAACCTCCACACCATAATCATCATCCTCGTCATCCTCGTTTATCATCAACACAGTAGCATAATGTCCAAAAATCTGTGGCCTTTCACGCCCTGCTCTCATTGTGACCTCAGTTTCGATTCCAATCCATTTCCATGCTCGGCCTTTTGGTACGTCGTTGGAAGGACGTACGTGATAGCGATCTCCATTCTGGAGGGGACTCGCGCAGTCTGGCTTCATGACTAACAAGTAAAACGGTTCTTGTCGTCAGCTGGGGACTCAGTAGGCGGTGTCCTGCGTACGCTGAATCACTACTGAACACCACCCAAGTGACTGTGCAGCAGTGCAGTGTCTCCTCCGATGAGTGGCCGACCTCCTGGCGGCCTAACATCGATAGTTTCCTGTGGACTGCCGGCGCTGAGCCAGCAGCAGACAAACTGGCATTGGTGTGGTGTGGCTGTGTTCAGGGGACTCGGAATGAGCGGCGTGGGAGGAATGCCATTGAACTGGTGCGGGTACTAGGGCAAACAAACAAACACAAAAACACACGCCACTGAACTGGTGCGGGGCACTGGGGCAAACAAACAAACAAAAACACATGCCACTGGACTGGTGTGGGGCACTGGGGCAAACAAACAAACACAAAAACACACGCCACTGAACTGGTGCGGGGCACTGGGGCAAACAAACAAACAAAAACACACGCCACTGAACTGGTGCGGGGTACTAGGGCAAACAAACAAACACAAAAACACACGCCACTGGACTGGTGTGGGGCACTGGGGCAAACAAACAAACAAAAACACACCACTTAACTGGTGCGGGTACTGGGGCAAACAAACAAACAAAAACACACGCCACTGAACTGGTGCGGGGTACTAGGGCAAACAAACAAAAACACACGCCACTGGACTGGTGCAGGTACTGGGGCAAACAAACAAACAAAAACACACGCCACTGAACTGGTGCGGGGTACTAGGGCAAACAAACAAAAACACACGCCACTGGACTGGTGTGGGGCACTGGGGCAAACAAACAAACAAAAACACACGCCACTGAACTGGTGCGGGTACTGGGGCAAACAAACAAACAAAAACACACGCCACTGGACTGGTGCAGGTACTGGGGCAAACAAACAAACAAACAAAAACACACGCCACTGAACTTGTGCGGGGTACTGGGGCAAACAAACAAACGAAAACACACGCCACTGGACTGGTGCAGGTACTGGGGCAAACAAACAAACGAAAACACACGCCACTGAACTGGTGCGGGGTACTAGGGCAAACAAACAAAAACACACGCCACTGAACTGGTGCGGGGTACTGGGGCAAACAAACAAACAAAAACACACCACTTAACTGGTGCGGGTACTGGGGCAAACAAACAAACAAAAACACACCACTTAACTGGTGCGGGGTACTGGGGCAAACAAACAAACAAAAACACACCACTTAACTGGTGCGGGTACTGGGGCAAACAAACAAACGAAAACACACGCCACTGAACTGGTGCGGGGTACTGGGGCAAACAAACAAACGAAAACACACGCCACTGAACTGGTGCAGGGTACTGGGGCAAACAAACAAACAAACAAAAACACACGCCATTGAACTGGTGCAGGTACTGGGGCAAACAAACAAACAAACAAAAACACACGCCACTGAACTGGTGCGGGGTACTGGGGCAAACAAACAAACAAACAAAAACACACGCCATTGAACTGGTGCAGGTACTGGGGCAAACAAACAAACAAACAAAAACACACGCCACTGAACTGGTGCGGGGTACTGGGGCAAACAAACAAAAACACACGCCACTGAACTGGTGCGGGGTACTGGGGCAAACAAACAAACAAAAACACACGCCACTGAACTGGTGCGGGGTACTGGGGCAAACAAACAAACAAAAACACACGCCACTGAACTGGTGCGGGGTACTGGGGCAAACAAACAAACAAAAACACACGCCACTGAACTGGTGCGGGGTACTAGGGCAAACAAACAAAAACACACGCCACTGAACTGGTGCGGGGTACTGGGGCAAACAAACAAACAAAAACACACGCCACTGAACTGGTGCGGGGTACTGGGCAAAACAAACAAACAAAAACACACGCCACTGAACTGGTGCGGGGTACTGGGGCAAACAAACAAACAAAAACACACCACTTAACTGGTGCGGGTACTGGGGCAAACAAGCAAACAAAAACACACGCCACTGAACTGGTGCGGGGTACTGGGGCAAACAAACAAACAAAAACACACGCCACTGAACTGGTGCGGGGTACTGGGGCAAACAAACAAACGAAAACACACGCCACTGAACTGGTGCGGGGTACTGGGGCAAACAAACAAACAAAAACACACGCCACTGAACTGGTGCGGGGTACTGGGGCAAACAAACAAAAACACACGCCACTGAACTGGTGCGGGGTACTGGGGCAAACAAACAAACAAAAACACACGCCACTGAACTGGTGCGGGGTACTGGGGCAAACAAACAAACGAAAACACACGCCACTGAACTGGTGCGGGGTACTGGGGCAAACAAACAAACAAAAGCACACGCCACTGAACTGGTGCGGGGTACTGGGGCAAACAAACAAACACAAAAACACACGCCACTGAACTGGTGCGGGGTACTGGGGCAAACAAACAAACAAACAAAAACACACGCCACTGAACTGGTGCGGGGTACTGGGGCAAACAAACAAACAAAAACACACGCCACTGAACTGGTGCGGGGTACTGGGGCAAACAAACAAACAAAAGCACACGCCACTGAACTGGTGCGGGGTACTGGGGCAAACAAACAAACACAAAAACACACGCCACTGAACTGGTGCAGGTACTGGGGCAAACAAACAAACAAAAACACACGCCACTGGACTGGTGCAGGTACTGGGGCAAACAAACAAACAAACAAAAACACACGCCACTGAACTGGTGCGGGGTACTGGGGCAAACAAACAAACAAAAACACACGCCACTGAACTGGTGCGGGGTACTGGGGCAAACAAACAAAAACACACGCCACTGAACTGGTGCGGGGTACTGGGGCAAACAAACAAACAAAAACACACAAAAAATCCCACCGCAATATGAATGGTGGAAAGCTGTTTGGGCTTTACGACAGCATTCTACTACTGGGTCACGTTTCTGGGTGGGGTTTTTTTCTCTCTCAGTTACTGTCCTATGTGCTGGGTGTCTGGAGGCACTGACTAACGATGGCTTCAAGTTGTGCGTTTCAGAAAAGGAGGTTCGCGGCAAAAGCGGTATGTTTCGAAATGTGTGGAGTTGCCGCAAACATTTTTTCTTTAAGCACACACACACACACACATACACACACACACACACACACAAGTGCGCGCCGGCGCGCTCACTCGCATGCACACATAAATACATACACTCTCTCTCTTGGGACAGAAAGTTGCTTCTTTCACTTTCGCTATTTTCTTCTTTTTTTTCTTTTTTTTTCTTTTCTTTGTGTGTGTGTGTGTGTGTGTGTGTGTGTGTGTGTGTGTGTGTGTGTGTGTGTGTGTGTGTGTGTGTGTAAACTTGTGGGGTTGGGGAGTGGTAACATTCAAACGAATACAGCCCAGAAGTTGCGGCATGTGCTGGTGTGAAGAATACCGGTTTGAAAAAAAAAACCTAAACAAAAAAACAAAACAAAAACAAAAAAAACAACAACAAACAAACAAACAAAAAACCGGTACTGACCACACACACGCTTATCCGACTTCACGTATATGTTAAAGTCACACACACACACACACACACACACACACACACACACACACACACACACACACAAGCAATTAACAACAGCAACAACAAAATTTCAAAACGGGTTTGGATTTCCGAACAGGTATCAACTTCTATTCTGAATAACAGTTATTTGTACTTGTTTGGTATTTCTCCCCCCCATCCCCCCCCACCCCCCAGTGAAATAGCACCACTGCATGTCGTAATCATGTCAAGTTTGTCTCCCTTCCATGAAGAGTTCTCGGCCCTTACCTTGTGATTTATGAAAATGAATGGAACTGTACCGCCACGAGGTGTGTTCGGCTTGATGACAAGGATTGG
>NC_134896.1:30174847-30189847 GCF_041734735.1 Babylonia areolata
GCTGGAGAACAAGGAAGCTGAGAGTGCTTATAGATAGGTTTTTTAAAAAGATGAGTTTTTAGTGATGAGCGAAAAGCAGAAATAGGATCAGATGCACGGATATGATGAGGAGGAAGGTTGTTCCAGATGTGAGGAGCAGCAAAGAAGAAAGAACGTTCACCATAGGTTCTTGTATTGACACGAGGAAGTTTCAAAAGGTAAAAGAGCTTCTTCCTTCTTTCTTCTTCTGCGTTCACTCGTATGCACACGAGTGGGGTTTTACGTGTATGACCGTTTTTACCCCGCCATGTAGGCAGCCATACTCCGTTTTCGGGGGTTTGCATGCTGGGTATGTTCTTGTTTCCATAACCCACCGAACGCTGACATGGATTACAGGATCTTTAACGTGCGTATTTGATCTTCTGCTTGCATATACACACGAAGGGGGGTTCAGGCACTAGCAGGTCTGCACATATGTTGACCTGGGAGATCGTAAAAATCTCCACCCTTTACCCACCAGGCGCCGTCACCGTGATTCGAACCCGGGACCCTCAGATTGAAAGTCCAACGCTTTAACCACTCGGCTATTGCGCCCGTCGGTAAAAGAGCAACAGCGGAGATTTCTTGCGGGAGAGTAAACACTGATAAGGTCAGACAAATGGATATAGTGTGTTTTGAAGGACCGAGGGAGAATCGGTTAGGCGTTGGACATCTGATCCAGTGTTCACCAGTGATCAGGGTTCGAAGCCACGTTACGGACATGATTTTCTTTCCGTGGAAGATGCACTTTACTTTCCGTGGAAGATGCACTTTACTTTCCGTGGAAGATGCACTTTACTTTCCGTGGAAGATGCACTTGACTCCGATTTTCACTCACTGCAGCCCCAGGTGTGAATGGGTGCCTGACTTTCGGTCGGGGAAGGCTGAAACAGCGGAAGGGGAGGACTGGGCCCCGCCTTCATATGCCGAGCCCTCCTTGACGCAGTAGATATGAATTCATTGCTCCGATGGCAGAACAAGGATATAGGATCTTTTACGTCCACGGATTCTCCACGCCCTTTGTGTGTAACTCCGCAGCTGATGATGGAATTCATTTATGCTTCACTGTAAATATTACGACGGTTTGAGATATAGATGTGTGAATAGTTTTGAAAGAAACTACAGAAAGAAAGCCTTTTTTTTATATGTTAATATCAGAAGATCACAACGTGATAAAACCTGATGGCAAAATTTATATCAGAAGCTTTGAAAATTAGGCAAAAATCACTTCTCACATTTACAAACTGCGTGGTTAGACAGAATGGAAAATTTCCTCTGTAACAAATGATGGAATTTGTTTCATGATGGATGATTAAAAGGAGTTATTATAATATGCTGGGTGGCCTGTTGGCTGCTACCATTTTTCTCAATGGAAAAATAAAAACCTTTCTATTTTTGTTTTTGTTTCAACATCGGATTTTGCTTTCACCACATTCACTTGCTTATTCTAATGTTCTGTTATACAATGAAAATATGTTGACGCATTCACCCATGTCATAAGGGCCTCATGGCCAATTACATTTAAGTGTCAATCAAAAGTGTCTGTCTGTCTGTCTCTCCCAGTTTCCGAGCAAGCAGACTGTTAATGCCGTTGTTGATTAAGCATTTCTCATTGCTGTTGGCAAAAGTAAACGCCCTCTGTCTGTCAGCCCTCTCCTCTTTCTCTGGCAGCCTCTCCCTCCCCCCTCCCCCCTTTCTCTCTCTTTCTCTCGCTCTACTCTCTCTCTCTCCTCCCCCTCCCCTTTAATTCTCCCATTATCTTCTCCAGCTTTCTCCTATCTTTGTCTGCCTCTCCCTCACCCCCCTCTCTCTCTCTTTCTTCCGCTCTACTCTCTCTCTTTTCTTCTTTCCAGCTCTCTCATTCTCTCTCTCTCTATCTCTCTGCTTTTCCCTCACCCCTCCTCTCTCTCTCTCTCTCTCTCTCTCTCTCTCTCTCTGTCTCTCCTCTTCTCTCCAGCTGTCTCCTTTCTTATTGTCGTTCTCATCACCCCCCCCCCCCATCTCTCTCTCTCTGTCTCTCTCTCTATTCAAAAGACTCTTTCTCTGCTGTCAATGGACCGAAGAAGTCCTTCTCCAGTCGATGAATAGCAATTACTATAGCCCTGCCTTGCACGTCGGAGCCAACGCCCCGCTGATTATCATAACGATGTGTAGGTAGGTAGGTCCTACCACCTGTCTTGTGCCGTGAAAACTAAACGCTGGCTGTCATCATTCTATCTGCGGTAGGAATGTGGAATTTGGATTGTTCTCTCTCTCTCTCTCTCTCTCTCTCTCTCTCTCTCTCTCTCTCTCTCTCTGTGTGTGTCTCGCGCACATGTGTGTGTGTTGGGGGTTGGGGTTGCTGGATAGGGGATGGGGGGGGTGGGGGGGGTGAGGGGGGTGAGGTGGGTGAGGGGGGGGTTTATGTGTTTGTTTGTGTGCGGGGGTGTGGGTGTGTTTACTGGAAACGTTTCAAATGTTATTTATCAGCCTCTATTTTTTCAGTCAGTGACTTCGCCTATTTCCAACTGTGTGTCAACGACCTCACAGACAGATAGTTAATTACTGTGTGTGTGTGTGTGTGTGTGTGTGTGTGTGTGTGTGTGTGTGTGTGTGTGTGTGTGTGTGTGTGTGTGTGTGTGTGAGATCTTCAGTTTAAAGTCTGTTCACTGGAAGTGTTATTAGAGGGATGTGTGTGTGTATGTGTGTGTGCGTGTGGTGTGGTGTGTGTGTGTGTGTGTGTGTGTGTGTGTGTGTGTGTGTGTGTGTGTGTGTGTGTGTGTGTGTGTGTGAGAGAGAGAGAGATCTTCAGTTTAAAGTCTGTTCACTGGAAGTGTTATTACACTGATGTGTGTGTGTGTGTGTGTGTGTGTGCGTGCGTGCGCGCGTGCTTACATGAGTGCATGTATGTGGGTTTATACTAACAAGCATGTGTGCATCAGTGGTTGACTTTAACAAACATTTCTGCTTTGACAACAAATGCAAGACGGGAAAAACGTTTCAATATCAGGCGAAGAAACACACACACACACACAACACACACATACACGCACACACACACACACACACACACACACACACACACACACACACACACACACACACACACACACACACACACACACACACACACACACACACCACACAAATGCCTCAGTGGTAGGGTTCACAACAGAACTGGGCCTAGTTTTTACACTGTTCGAAAATCGTTCACACACACACACACACACACACACACACACACACACACACACACACACACACACAAACATCCATTCACGCCCACACACACACATACAACCCCCGCCCCCCACTCCCACATACAAGGAAGACCCGAAGGTAAATGGAGGCAGGCCAAGGGACAAACAGCAAGACCGTGATCGTCACCAGTGATAAAAGTGCTGATGACTTCGCTGGTGACGCAGGGCACACACACACACACACACACAAATGGCTGTGTGTGTGTGTGTGTGTGTGTGTGTGTGTGTGTGTGTGCGTGTGTGCGTGCGTGCGTGCGTGGTTGTGTATGTGCTTTGTAAGGTTTATAACATGTCTGTGATTGGGGATCAGTTTCATTTCATAATGGAATGTCCCAATTATGATCAGTTACGAAATATATATGTATTAAAAAAAATATTTGTCTCCAAAATCGTTTTTTTTAAATATTTGTAATATGCTCAAAGGAGGCAAAAAGGTCATTTTAACTGTAAGTAAGATGATTAGATTTGTAAATGTTGCCTAGTTACACTTTTGGAGTTAAAAGATATTTGTGTTCTCTCAACTTTAATGTGACGTTGTGTATCTGGAAATGTTTGTTCTGGGCAAGAAAACATTATTTTGCGGTAATCTTCCATACTCCAATAGGAATGAAAGGATAATTAAAACTTGAAACGTGTGTGTGTGTGTGTGTGTGTGTGTGTGTGTGTGTGTGTGTGTGTGTGTGTGTGTGCGTGCGCGCGCGCGCACGAACGCACGTGTGTGTACGTATGTGTGTGTGGCTATGTGTGAGTATGTGCGTTTGTGTGCGTGTACGGTTGCGCGTGTGTGTGTTATTGTGAGAGGGTAAGAGAGGGTTATGTGCAGAGACAGACAGAAAGGGACACACACACACACACACACACACACACACACACACACACACACACACATGGCCGCACGCATGCAAACACACAAACACACATATACATATACACACGCCCTCCCCCCTCCCACCACAACCACCCAACACAGGCAACCGCATTCGCAGTCTCTCTCACCCTCCTCATGCACAAACATATATAATCAAGTAATAAGTCTGGATGGAAAACAACAGGTTGTTAAATAGTCAGGAGAGGATGAGCCGTAATCAAGGTAATGGATAAATACTGAAAAAGGTATGTTTTCAGGTCTGGCCTAAAAGACTCCAGGGATTGACTGTGCATGTGTCGGAGAGAGTATGGTAGAGAGTTCCAGAGCTTAGCTGCTGAGAAAGTGAAGCCTCGATGGTCATGCTGTTTGCGTGTGAAAGTAGGAAGCTGAAAGAGCTCAAAGAGAGTGGGTTAACAAAGTGGTTTTTTGGATTGATTTGATTTGTGGTGTCAGCAGATGATCGAAGGGACCTGGAGGGAATGTACAGAAGGAGAAGTTAAGTTGGATACCTTGAAGCAGGGAAAGGAGCACTTGTATTTCATAGACAGATAGATAGATAGATAGATGTGTGTGTGTGTGTGTGTGTGTGTGTGTGTGTGTGTGTGTGTGTGGTCACATTTTGGTGTGTGTATGTAACATAGATATGATGTTTTATGTTAACAAAAGCGTTTTTGTAAAGCACCTGGAGCAGATTTCTGGATAGTGTGCTATATAAGTATCCATTATTATTATTATTATTATTATTATTATTATTATTATTATAGATTAGGTAGATAGATAGATACATAGATAGATGGAGAGACAGATACGGAGACACAGGGAGACAGAGAGAAAGACCGACAGAGAAGCTATACATATAGGAGGTTGGGAGAGAGCGTGGCTCTCAACGATCACACATCTGTCTGTTCAAAGCGTTTTCAACGTTGGGGGTTTCAAAGCGGGGAGTTGTTTTTGTTGTTTGCTGTTGTTGTTGTTGTTGTTGTTGCTCTTTTTCTTCTTCTTCTTCGTCTTCTTCTTCTTCTTCTCCTCTGGACTCTAATTAAGTATCCCCGCCTACCCCCGCCTCCCACTCTCCCCTCTCCCACCCCACCCCTTAGGTCTATGAATGTATCAGAAGGAATACACTATACAAGGATCTGAGAGGGATGCCTGCTGGTTAATCCCCCGAGCGGCAACTAATCACCAGCGGCCGGCACTGACCACCCTGACCACAACCACTCCCCTTCCCCACCTTACCTGGCTGATGATGAGGATCGTCACCAGGCATCACTTCATTGTACGACAGGGGTTTGGGGAGAGAGGTGGGGGGGAGAAATGGAGGGGGGAGGGAGAGAAACCGGGCTGAGAGAGTGGGAGAAAGAGGGGAGGGAAGGGTGAGGGGAGATTTAGATATGAGAGGGGGGGGGGGCGGGCGGGGGCGGGTAGAAAGCGGGGCTGCGAGAGCGGGAGAATGAGAGTGGGGTAGGGTGGGGGAGGGGTAGTGGGGAATGGGGATTTAGATCTAAGAGAGAGAGGAGTGGCGGAGGGGGAAAGAGTAAAAGACAGAGACAGAGAGAGGGATAAAGAGACAAAGAGAGAGAGGGGGGACGTGGGGGGGAAGGATGGATAGAAACAGAGCAAGGAGAGGGGAGGGGGAGAGAGTGGAAGATAGGTATATATATATATATATATATATATATATATATATATATATATATATATATATATATATATATAATTTCTTCAAGACTGTTTAAATTTGTCTCCTAGTATAAATCTTCGATCAAACAATGAGCAGAGAAATTGTCAAGTATCAAAATTTTATTTTCCATTCGATCAAAGAGGAGAAACCATCTAGTCAGACATAATCAAGTAAAATGTCAGGTCCATGAACAGCATAATGTTGTGTGATGCTATTCAAGTGTTATATTACCCCTTCCCGTGCCCATCCCCCCCAGTCCCCTGGTTTTTGAATTGTGGTCCATGGCAAAGGTTCATTAAAACATTTTCATTCTCTCTCTCATTCCCTACGCCTTACTACACATCACAATACTCTATCCTCCACTCCCTACTAGTACACGTTAGTGAACGCGATACTACTTACTGGACACCTCCGTCCCCGCCCCCCCAACCCCCACCCCCCCTCCCACCCCCCAAAAAAAAAGAAAAGAAAAAAGGAGAAGGGTGCAGGGCGAAGGTCAATACATGGCCAGGGATATTATTATGAAGTAGGTCACTGTCTCACAGGTAGTCCACGCAATAAGTAACTTTCCCCACCCCGCGACTACACATCACAATGCTCCTATCTTCCACTCCTTGCACGTTACTGAAAGCGATACTCCTTATATTACTGGACAACTCCCCCCAAAAAAAAACACAACAAAAAAACAAAAACAAAAAAAAAAAAAACAGAAAAGGGTGCAGCGGTCTCGGATAATACAAGGTCATGTATATTATCATGAAGTAAGGTTACAGGCAGGCTACCCAGCAAGAAACATTTCCTGACCCCCACCAATCCACCCCGCCCACCCGGCAGCCGCACCCCAATGTCCCACCCGGCTCCACTGGCACCGAAGCAGTGTTTCTCAGCCAGTGCGCGTCACGGTCAGTGACATCAAAGAGCCGCGGGCACCTGCCGGACTGACACGCCTTGGCCGCTGGCTATGCAGTGTGTGTGTGTGTGTGTGTGTGTGTGTGTGTGTGTGTGTGTGTGTGTGCGTGCGTGCCAGCCGATCCCTTTGCAACCCCCTTTTTTTTCTTTAATATGTGTGTGTGTGTGTGTGTGTGTGTGTGTGTGTGTGTGTGTGTGAGTGTGTGTGTGTGTGTGTGTGTGTGTGTGTGTGAGTGTGTGTGTGTGTGTGTGTGTGTGTGTGTGTGTGTGTGTGTGTGTGTGTGTGTGTGTAGCAGATGTTGCTGCGGAATCCCACAACTCTCTCGAGAAAGCGCAAGGATGGACATGTTCCTGAGCACCCAGCCCCCTCCTCACACACACACACACACACACACACACACACACACATACTCACACACACACACACACACACACACACAACACAAACACACACACACACTAACACACTAACACACACACACACACACACACACACACACACACACACACACACACAACACACACACACGCGCGCGCGCGCGCCAAGGTTTCGCCTGGCTGCCTCTCTGTCAGTCATACCAAACGTACGCTTTCCACAACAGCGCGCAAAACAAATACAAAAACGAAACCCCCACCCCCCACCCCCACCCCCGAAAAAAAACCGTTCTCGCCACCAGCCGAAAAGTCAGACACACACACTACACGGGTCTTGGCAAAAACACTGTGGTCATGACGTATTAAATGCTTCCCTGTGTACTGTACTGCATGGACGAACAGGTGAGAGAGTGGGAGAAAAAAAATACCCCCCCCCCCCCCGCCCCCCCCCCAAAAAAAAACCTCCAGAAGGGAATGGGTTGGAGTGGGAGAGTGAAGGAGGTGGAGATGGGTGGGAGGGGAGAGTGAAGGAGGTGGAGATGGGTGGGAGGGGAGAGTGAAGGAGGTGGAGATGGGTGGGAGGGGAGAGTGAAGGAGGTGGAGATGGGTGGGAGGGGAGAGTGAAGAGGGTTAGGGGGGGGGGGGGCAGGAGAAGGGCAAGGGAGGGTGGAGGTGAGAAAGGGTGGGAGGTGGGGAAGGGGAATGGGGGAGTGTGTATGTGTGTGTGTGTGTGTGTGGGGAGGGGGGGGGCTGGCGAGGGGGGAGGGGGCAAGTGAACCCTCCATCCTCAGCCTCGCTGTATCTACAGTAAAACAAAAACAAACAAACAAACAAACAAAAACTATAAATAAAAAAAACCCATCCGATCTGATCTGATCAAAGGTGTTTTGGTCAGTTGAATAGCCTATTCTTCTTCATCGTCTTCTTCTTCTTCTTCTTCTCATCATCATCATCATCATCAGTGGTGGTAGTAATATATTTTGTTTAAAGTTTTATGGTGTTTTTTTTGTTGTTTGTTTGGGTTTTTTTTAAGTGTCAGGGTTTATTCCTTTGTGCCTTTTATTTTCCTGTATTCTTTATGAATCGGTAGCATAAGCAGCACTACCTTTGAAGTGGTGTACCTTGTAAACGGAGAGTTACTTCTCATTGCTCTTGTTCAATCCTTGACTCTCTTAGCCTCATTGTTCTTTCATAAAAAAAAAAGAAAAGAAAAGAGAATTGAAAAGGAAAATATTGTTATGTACGCAGAAACACGCAGTTACTGAAGTTATGTGCAGCGAAAGCAAGCGACGAAACCCAGGTGTGGATGTGTTTTGGGGGACTCGAAATAAGCCGGTTAGTTGCGGGTGGAAAAGCCACTGAAATAGTGCAGATGATGGAGCACGCAAGCATACGCACACACACACACACACACACAGCTCAGTAATTTGGTCGTTATCTTCAACTCATTTTAATCATTTCGGGTTGGTTCATGACTGCAAAATCTTGTTTTGTTTTACGGCTAGCGCTTTGGATTTGAAATGGCAAAGCTCCGCGGTGAACCATGCCATGACCAGGCCACAAAAACATTTTTTTTTAATGCTGTGTATGTGTGTGTCGCGCGCGCGCTGAGGACCACCCTGCTGTTTCCCTCCTCCCACCACCCTCCCACTCCACCACTTGCAAAAATTGCATGCAGGACAAGAGCATTTCCCCAAGACTTATATTGTCGTTTTTTGTGTCCAGACAGTTATGTTAATTGGACCGCCGTGAAGGCCGCACTGGTGGCTTTAAAACGGCATTAAAAGACAACACATGGCATTTCTCTTTCCTGTCTACTCGTCTGTCTGTCTGTCTCTTGACATTACACTTTTTAAGACCCAGAGTAACAGGTGCCAGTGGTTCAATTTTGTATGCAAGAGAGAGAAAGATGAGAGAGGGTGGGGGTCGGGGGGGGGGGGAGGCAGGAGGCACTGTTGGCGTTGTGTGTGGTGGGCGGGTTGACGTGATTCCATGAATGTGTGGGTACGTGTGTGTTATTGACAGGGGAAGGGCGGAGGGTTGGGGGGTGGGGGGGGGGGGGGGGGGAGAAAGAGAGAGACAGACAGATGCAGAAATGCAGACAAACAGACAGACAGACACAAGACATAATACTCTTTTTCTTCTTAATGTCTCGAAAGATCAATTTCTGATACATTCTGTGGGGGATTAAGGATGATTGATGAAATACAAATATACAGAACAGAAAAAAACCAACAACAATTAAACGGAATAGGATATGATATAATATGTCTTCATTACCAAATGTACCGGTGTCACAAGGAATATTTGTCGAGAGAGAGAGAGAGAGAGAGAGAGAGAATCAGACAGACAGACCGATGGGCAGAACTGCATTTGAGAGACACAGAGAGAGAGACATACAGACACACAGGGTGTGACAGAGAGAGAGAGACAGACAGACAGACAGACAGAGGTTCAGATAGACAGACAGACAGACTGACAGGCAGACGGACAGATGGAGAGAACTGCATTAGATTTTGTATTCCTATATCGTATACCTTTCTCCAAGATTCGATAGAGCCGAAAGATGACGAGCAACACTGTTTACTGTGTTGTCCTGCTTTTTAGGATCCATGCCATGAGCTTACAAACTGTGTTATATTGTACTGTATTGCATTGCATTGTATTATAATTTATTGTACTGTATTGTATCGTATTGTACCTGTATTACTGGTTTTTTTTGGTCAAAACAGAGATCTCTGTATGAATTCGGGTTGTCACAGTACAGCATCGCCGTTTGTTTCTGTCTGCATGTGTATCTGGCTTTACTATCAAAGTGAACCACAGAATTTTGCCAGGGTCACCACTGAATTTTTTTTTTTTTAAACATACAAGAAGCAGTCAATGCGCACCCAGCAACGCTGATCTCATTTCTCCATGGTTCAGCAGTCAAGGATATATATATATATATATATATATATATATATATATATATAACCCCGTCCTGCACCCCGAGTACCGACGTGATGGCTTCTTTTAACTCACTCAGTACGGCCAGTCCTCTCTTCTCCTCTACACAGACCCCTCGGATGTCCAGTGGGTGTCTCAATGACCCAACCTTTAGCTTCCGCCGTCAGAATTGTGGTATTCTTTGTCAACATTCACCTCTTCAGTATAAGAGCCTTCCGCTTGCAATATTTTGATGGTGGTAATTGGGGTGAAACGCTGTTAACGTCGTCTCTTTCGCCGTTCGTATGGAGAGAGTTAAACGTGCACTCGCACCGCAAACCAAACGTTCTGAGACACACACACACACACACACCTTCATCAATCAACCTCCTTCCACATTGTTCCCTTGCACCCAAGCGTGGCAGACCACAAACTCTCCAAGATTATTGGGGGATGCGGGGGGGTCATGGGTGGGGGTGGAGGGGTGGGGGGGAAGCAATACACTCCTTCCTTTTCTTTTCTTTCCTTTTATTGTTTTTGTTTTTGCTGCCCCAGCATCTGCACCGTTTCAATGGGATTACTCTCACGCCGCACATTCCGAGCCTCCCGAAATGTACAACACACTTCTGTTTTTATCCTTGAACCCTGTCCAAACCTCCAAGCTTACCTTTTGTTTTTCTTATTCTTTTTTGTATATATATATTTTTTTTATTCTGATAAATGCCTTAACAGATTCCACCCACTCGCCGCCCGAACAACAAAGCCAAGGTGGACACGTAAGAAGCTAAGGTGCAGAAGCCAGTGTAGAGATATAACACAGTACATTGATTCCGTTACGGGTACATTAATTCCGGAGATCTCGGTCAATTCGTGGGCCAGTACTTCTTTTTCGTTCTTTTTTTTTTCTCTCTTTTTCTTTTTTTCAGTTCTTTCATTGCCACTTTTTCTTTGCTGGACACACACACACGCCCGCGCGCGCGCTCGTGAGAGCATGCACGCGCGCGAACGCCCCCCCCCCCCTCCCTCCCCCAACACCCCCACCCCCCGCACACGCATGCACATACACACATGCGCGGACAATCCTGAGTGACGATACAGACTCGTTATGTTTCTATTTGAATTTGGTATTTGTTGGTATTATTCTTTACCACAACAGATTTCCCTGTGTGAAAATGGGACTTGTTCTCTCTCCAGGGAAAGCGCGTCGTTTACAGCACAGCGCAACATTTTATTTGTTCTTTTCTGCCTGCAAATGCATTTCTTCTCCTATTAAAACACGTGAGTGAATTTAAAAAAACGAAAAAAAAGTCCTAAGCCAGCGTCCACGCTGTGTGGAAGAAAGCTGCTTCAACAGTGAGATAACCAAGTGAGTCTATGTTTTAACCCGGTGTTCGGGTGTGTGTGTGTGTGTGTGTGTGTGTCCGTGGTAAACTTTAACATTGACATTTTCTCTGCAAATACTTTGTCAGTTGACACCAAATTAGGCATAAAAATAGGAAAAATTCAGTTCTTTCCAGTCATCTTGTTTAAAACAATATTGCACCTCTGGGATGGGCACACACAAAAAAATAATAATGAAGCCTAATTATATGCAAACTGCATTTACTGTTATATTTATATTTTTTTGTATTCTCTAAACTTGGCACTTTGATCTGATATTCTGACCCAACAACAAGAGCATTCATTATTATCATTTTTTTTGTTCAAACAGGAACTTCTTTTGCTAAGCATGGAAGTTTTATTTATTTTGCAAACGTTTTGGTGCAGATAGTAAAAAAAGGGAAATTACTCTGTAATTAATGCTAGGGGACGTAATTTATCACAAGTGAGTCTTGAAGGCCTTGCCTCTCTTGTTTCTGTTGCGGGCAGACAGAGGAGGGCCCTGATGGTAACACCCTGGCCGCACGAGTCCATGGGATGAGGGAGGAACTGAGAGGGTTGGTGGGATGGGGTGGGTTGGAGGGGGAGTGGGAGTGCATGGGGGGCGGGGGGGTGGGGGTGTGCTGATGAACAATGGATATCGTAGTTTAGAAATGCGGGCGATAGAGAGGGGAGACAGACAGACAGAGACAGAGAGAGGGATGAACAGAGAGAGAGAGGGGGGGGGGCAAGACACAGAGATGGGGGGGGGGGGGCGTGGGGTGAGACAGAGAGAGAAAGAAGGGAGGAGTAGGGAGAGAGAAAGACGAAGAGAGAGAGGGGGGGGGGGGCAAGACACAGAGATGGGGGGAGGGGGGGGGGGCGTGGGGTGAGACAGAGAGAGAAAGAAGGGAGGAGTAGGGAGAGAGAAAGACGAAGAGAGAGAGAGGGATGAACAGAGAGAGAGGGGGGGGGCAAGACACAGAGATGGGGGGAGGGGGGGGCGTGGGGTGAGACAGAGAGAGAAAGAAGGGAGGAGTAGGGAGAGAGAAAGACGAAGAGAGAGAGAGGAGAATAGAGAGAGAGGGGGGTGAGACAGAGAAAGGGGGGAGAGTGGGGAAGGAGGGAGAGACGAAGAGAGAGAGAGGAGACAAGAGAGAGAGGGGGTGGTTGAGACAGAGAAAGAAAAACGGGGGGGAGTCGGGAGGGACGGAGGGAGGGATAGAGACGAATATATATATATATATATATATATATAGAGAGAGAGAGAGAGAGAGAGAGAGAGAGAGAGAGAGAGAGAGAACGAACGAACGAATCTTTTTTTTAATGAGGGAAGTGCTTTTTTACATCCAGCCCTCAGGGCAAAAAGAAATGAAATCAAAATGTTCACAAGATAACAAAAGGTTATAGAAAAACATATATGACATTCAAATACACTCAATTGCACAGTAAGCATTTACAGGTACATGATCATGATACCTGCATTCAAGAGAGAGAGAGAGAGACAGTCGAGGGGGGGGGGAGGAGAAAGGGGGGAGGGGGGGGGAGGGGCAGGGAGAAAGAGAAAACATCAGTGAATGTGATGGTGACAGAGTTAGCAAACGTTTCCTTTTCTTTTCTTTTTCATCAAGTCCGATTAAACTCAAACTACGACTGACACCAAACCTGCAGTATGTGAACACGAACAGGAAAGGTGGACATTCCGCAGATAAGTGGCAGGGTGGTGGCCGTTCGAGTTAAGAGGTAGTAGATACCCTGATGGTAACTTGTCCGCCAAGGAAGCGAGAAAATCTGAGTGTGCAGGGTGAAATCTAATCCCACACTCACCAGAACTTTCTCTCCCCCCCCCCCCCCCGAACACACACACCCCCTTCACTGGACCCTGAGTGGTGGTCTGGACGCGAGTCATTCTGATGAGACGAGAAATCGAGGTCCCCTGTGTGCAGCATGTACTTAAGGGCACGTAAAAGAATGCACAGAAACATGCGGGTTGTGCCTTGCAAAAATTATGTAGAGAAATCCACTTTGATAGGAAAACAGATGCACTTGCAGACAGAGAAAAAAAGCGCGCGCGCGCGCGCACACACACACACACATATATATATATACTATATATATATATATATATATATATATATATATATATATGTGTGTGTGTGTGTGTGTGTGTGTGTGTGTGTGTTACAGTGGCGCTGCACTGCAGCAATGTACTCTTCCTGGATACGCGCGGGTTTGCAGAGCGTGCCCCATTTTCGTTCTTGTTTTTATTTCATTCATTTGCCTTGTACGTATCATTCCATTTACAGTATATTAATATATCTACATATTTGTTTCTTTTGTCGTATTATTTTTTATTTTTATTATTCAATATTCATGTCAATGTTTTACACAAATGTAGGGATAGGCTGTCAAAGCTTGATCAGCGCGCTGGGTGGATGCGAAGGTCATGCATTTGTTGCTGCTTTTAAACTTCTCTTTTTTTGTTGTTGTTCTTTTTTTTTCTTTACAGCAGATGTTGTTGTAGCTTACATGGATCTGTCCGTACACTCTGACACCTCCTTGAAACTGAAAAACTCTCTCTGGGAAGAGCAGCCCGAATTTCACACAGAAAAAAAAAATCTGATGTAATTCAATTTCTCAAGTAGGCGTCACTGCGTTCGGATAAATCTGTAATTATAATCTGCACCACATCTGCTTAGCGGATGCCTGACCCAACGAGCCTAGTCAGGCGTTGAGAAAAAGAAAGAAAAACAGAATAAACAAATAGATAAATAATAATAATACTGGCAATGATAAAAGGCAAGCATACTACGTTAATCTAAAGTGAAAAAGAAACTTGATTATGACAAAAAGCAGTACAGTACTTTACACTACACTGCTCTGCACTACACTACACTACACTACACTGCTATACACTACACTACACTACACTACACTACACTGCACGATACTACACTACCAAGCCTGCGGCATATGGACTTGCGTGTAGGGAAAGTGGTGACAAGCGGCATGATAGCCATTCACGGCTTCTCAAGCCCAGCCGGTATCTTCGTTACCGGACATGACACAAGGAAGCCACTGACGCCCAGCACAGAAGACAAACCCTGGACAGAGACAATGGGGGTATCCTGACCTGCTGCCACAGTACAGCTGACTCCAAACTGCTGAGTAATAACTCACTCTCCGTCCCAACAAACTTCAACCAGCCAGCCTCCTTCACAAACCCTGGACAGAGACAATGGGGGTATCCTGACCTGCTGCCACAGTACAGCTGACTCCAAACTGCTGAGTAATAACTCACTCTCCGTCTCAACAAACTTCAACCAGCCAGCCTCCTTCACAAACCCTGGACAGAGACAATGGGGGTATCCTGACCTGCTGCCACAGTACAGCTGATTCCAAACTGCTGAGTAATAACTCACTCTCCGTCCCAACAAACTTCAACCAGCCAGCCTCCTTCACAAACCCTGGACAGAGACAATGGGGGTATCCTGACCTGCTGCCACAGTACAGCTGACTCCAAACTGCTGAGTAATAACTCACTCTCCGTCCCAACAAACTTCAACCAGCCAGCCTCCTTCTAATAATATAAGAAATGTTCTCAAACGTTCTGAAACTATTGA
>NC_134896.1:30194847-30204847 GCF_041734735.1 Babylonia areolata
AAATCAAGATGAAAAAGCCCAGTCTCACCCCAGACACTGTTGGAACTCACGACAGTCTGTTGTAAAACCGCGGACGGACGCCAGTAGCCAAGCAACAATGATGCAGCCATGAACTTCAACTCACAGCTTGTCCAACCCAGGAGTTTCTTTTCTCAATTTTGCTGGTGGTGGTGGTGAGATATCCACGAAATACACAGTTTAGGTTTAAGCTTTCGATTTTGAGTTAAAGGGGACTGTCTATCGTGTGACCACAGAGAATATAACTTGACCAAAACAGAGTTATAATAATAATAATAATAACGATAGTATTTATATTGAGCTGAATCTTGTGCAGAGACAAATCTAAGCGCTTTCACACCAGTCATTCACACGCATGCATAACTCTAAAACTGAAGAAACTGAAGACAAGGAAGAGGCAGGGGAGGGAGGCTATCTTGTGAAGAGGTGGGTTTTAAGGCCAGACTTGAAAGAGCAGGTAAAGAAAGAAAGTACGTTAGAATATGTACAGGTGATACATTTTGTATGGAATGCTGACTGAATGGGTAAACGTTTTATCTTACATTCGATGGCATATTCAAATTATCCATTAGAGTGTGTTTATTTACTAGCACAAAAAAAAAAAGGAAAGAAGAAAAAAACAATTTTCTATTGTACGTGTTCACAACAAGAGAGTCGCTACCAATAATGACGGTCCTTCTGGTTCCCTGTCTGCCAGTATCTTCTGAGTGACTGTATCCCAGCCTGACAACGTGTGCACAAACTGCTGGGTCTGATGTTGAAGTCTTTTCCGTTCCACTTCGACCATCTGGAATGGAATTTCGTTCAATGTTCCGTCACACATACTGGTGATTGAAGACACTTTGATATTTCTTTCCCGTATTCCCGGGGTGTTGAAAGGTGAGTTGGGGGAAAGCGGGTAGAAGGAAGTGGTTCTTTCATCACATCTCCGAAAACTGAAATTCTTTTATAATCATCGTTTCATCGATTCATTTTCATCTGTTCTTCCCGCTTCTTTTTTAGTGATTAAGAATAATGACAGTCACAAATTACTGTCATACATACATACATACACACACACACACACACACACACACACACACACACACACACACACACACACACATATATATATATATATATATATATATATATATATATATGAGACAAAACCTGTGCTGATATAGATCTCGTCTAAACTAGTAAAGAAAAGTAGATCATGGAATATAGTTTAGATCGAATGGTTTCTTTGGATTAGAGAGAATAACTTCTTCACATGAACGACTGACTGGTTCAAATGATACCAGTGGAATGCCAAAAAGAAAGGATATAACGCCTTCAGAAATGGAAAATAGTTTATAACATTTACTCCTGATTTTGTTTTCTTTTATCTTGGTAAACCATTAGGGGTGAGACTGAAGAGGAATTGAACCCGGAACAGCTATGCTTCTCATGCCGCTCATTAACTGACCACTGGGAGGGGAAACTTTTCTGAATGAACCACCTGATGCGTAAATTGGCTGTAGTTTTTTTTCAGTACCCCCATCACCAATTCATCAACACGATTTGTTTTCTTGTGCGTCGTGACCATTAATCCAGAATTTCCGCAGGTACCTTTCAGTGGAACGACACGCAGTTTTCTCCTGATTACTTTCTACAATTTAAGGACCCCCTGACACTTCTATCGCGTCCCCTCATACACTATCAAACGATATTATATATTATGACAAGAGGAAGCGTTCTTAACTAATGTTCACAGTGTCCTTGATTATTATCTGGCAATACACATAATCCCTCCCATTTCTTTCATTTTACATAAAAAAAGAATATTCCCAATGTTTAAAAGTTGTGTATAGGGTTTTTTGTTGGTTGTTTCTTTTTGTTTTTTGTTTGGTTTTATTTTCGTTTTTGAATGGTTCTGGCTGCAAAATGAAACGAAAGCAAGTTTTCTCTACAATCACTTATGATGCCAAATGGCTGTCATAACTTCTTCTTTCTTCTGCTTCGTTCGTGGGCCGCAACTCCCATGTTCACTTGTATGTGCACGAGAGGGCTTTTACGTGTATAACTATTTTCACCCCGCCGTACTCCGTTTTCGGGGAGGAGGGTGGGGGTGTGGGGGTTGGAGGTGCGGGGTGCATGCTGGGTATGTTCTTGTTTCCATAACCCACCGAAGGCTGACATGGATGACAGGATCTTTAACGTGCGCATTTGAATCTTCTGCTTGCATATGCACACGAAGGGTGTTCAGGCACAAGCAGGTATGCACATATGTTGACCTGGGAGATCGGAAAAATCTCCACCCTTTACCTACTAGGCGCCATAACCGAGATTCGAGCCCGGGACCCTCAGATTGAAAGTCCAACGCTTTAACCACTGGGCTATCGCGCAAAATCCCCAACAACATGAGACAGACAGACAGACAGACAGAGACCGAGAGAGAGACACCTTAATTGAAATATACATATGTATATGTGTGTGGATATTTTATTGTCAAGGGGTGATAAGGGTTATTTCTTATGTTACCACAATTACAATACAACACACTCTGTTTAATCCATCAAAACAAAACAAAACAAAAAACAAACATAGAAAAACAAAACAGCTTCCGTCTAAATATGACACCCTCACAATGCACTCAAGAAATGGAAGCCAAAAACATCAAAAGAAAAAAATGATACAGAAGAACTCGACCATCCATTCTATTAGTGATATTGTCCAGTGTCTACCTTATTATCTGGCTTGCTGTCTGGACACAAGGTAACAGACAGTATGCATGTTATCCCCTTCATTAACTCTAGTTGTGTTCTGAATAGTAACACTACGTCTTATTCTCTGTGCTTCTACAAGAAATTTAGATATTGACAGTATTGTAACATCATCATCAGACGACAAAGCAGAAACAATGTCGTGCCTTTTAGCTACATCAGATTAAACACACACACACACACACACACACACACACACACACACACACACACACACACACACACACACTTATCTCTTACTTTATCGAATGATTTACACTGAAACAAGAAATGTTTTTCATCATCTACACTAGAAGCGCACAAAGAGCACGGCGATTCTGTGGATGTCCCCGACTGAAACCATCTTTCATTTGCATTGAATCCAAGTGTCCTCAGCCGAAATCTCGCAAATTTCATTCTTTGCTACTTGTCTGTGATGACTGTCAGGAATTTTTTCCGCTTAAAATACACTTCTGAAGGGAAAAACCAATTATATTTTTTCTGAAGTTTCCATATCAGAATGCCAATTTTGTTTAAAAGAACAAGTTAGTCTATCTTTAAAAAATTGAAAAAAACCTGCTGCTCATTTCCCACTTCCTGAGACATCCACACAATTCCAAAACCATGCTCACACAGAGAGAGAGACAGACAGACAGACAGAGACAGAGAGAGACTTAACAAATATTGTGTCTGCGACATGTCATGTATATTGTTGTCTGTCTTATTTCAGCAATTCACACACACACACACACACACACACACACACACACACACACACACACACACACATTGCCGATACATTCATTGTCGTTCAGTGACACATACACACACACATGTATGTATGTATGTGTATATATATATATATATATATATATATATATATATATATATATATTGCCGATACGTTCATTGTCGTTTTGTGATCTTGACATTTAAAGTACTTGTAAGGAGTATTTTCGGAAAAGGTCTCGTCAATAGCTGCCAAAGTGACATGCCCGGTGCAGAGAGCAATATGTAGTCGTGAAACCTGTTCCCCAAAACACCAGTGCTAAGATTTGTCACAGACACACACGACCGACACGTGCAGCTGTTCACAAACGAACCATGACATGTTTGTTTCACGGTCCATCTTAAATGAACGGCTCAAAGAATACGTTGTCAATCGCTATGCGGACCTTGGCTAAGGCAAACCAAGCCAAACTAAACCAAGCTAAGCCAGGCTGCATGAGTCCAGCGCTGAGTTTGCTTATGGCTAAGAATTTTCCTAAGGGTATGGAGTTAACCGTGGAGTTAGGAACATTATTAACAAGCACAATTTGCGCTGCTAGGCTCGTTCATGCAACTCATTCCTTGTCCAATGGGCTCGTTGGGATGGATTTTTTTTTTTTTTATCGGAAGTGAGGCTTGCCTCCGTTTCAGCACTCGTAATAAGAACTTACAATCTATGCAAGCCCCTCGCTTACACCGAAACATTATGTTTATCTCAGATTATCGCATGATCACTAAAATAGTTAGATAACCTTTACCACTGTGCAAAATCTTCAGAAAGCGGTACCGCCCCTGCAAAAAAACCAAACAGTTCTATTTGCTTCACACACGCTCAATGCTTGATGGGAGGCCAGGAAATAAGACATTATACAGAACTGTGCTTCTGAAGTTGGTACCCCCATCCCCCAATACTTGTCTAGTTTAGAAGTTTGCATTCTTTCAGTCAAGCATCCTAGGACCGTACCTACAGTACTGGCTATAATTGATTCGTACATGAAGATCGAAAGTACATATTGTCCACAGAAAAGAAGTGCATGCGATAAATGTGTAAGATCTGCTGAATTCCATTCCCAATATCTTGAAAGCCTAAAGTATCGCAGATATTCTTCCGCAGACTTTCAAGATGACTGACAGCAAGAAATAAGAGCCACCGAAAACATTTATTAACTGTCGTTTTGGAATATTCTCTCCCTCTCCGTTCTCCCAACCCAACCCCCTTCCCTCACTCCGTCTCTCTATACGATGGTAACAAAACAAGACCAGCGAAACAAACAGCAATAATTCAAATGAAATTTAAAAAAAACAAACACAACAAACACACACACACACACACACACACACACACACACACACACAAAAACGTTCATAGTATTAATCAGCCAACAGAACAGCAATAATTAAAATGAAAAAACAACAACAAAAAACAAACACACATAAAAAAAAACAACGTTCATAGTATTAATCAGCCAGCAGAACACTTCGATTCCGGCTCCTGAAGCTGACCCATCACTTCCTCTTTCACCAAACGGACAGACAACACCATCAAAACAAACATTAAAAGGCTGTTATCGTATTGAATCGACAACACCAGGAAGAACGCTTCTACCTCTAATGATACCATTGTGATCCAGGCGCTTCATCTTGATTTGTTTGTCGTCGGTACCAACGGGTGTACGTGGGTGAACGTGTGAGTGAATCCCAACCTAGCGCTGGGGTTTTCTCTGTGTCTTCTTCTTCTTCTTCTCCAGTCTTCCTGAAGAGCCCATTCAGAGCCGGGTGGGAAAACAATGGTGTCGGGTGACGGGTGGAGGCCATGTGACCGGGTGTCACCTGCACGGTTAATTGTTCACTGGGGCCAGCTCCATGGGCCCTGGTAACCAGACACTCTGCCTGCCTGCCCGCTGCACCGGAAATGGCGCGTCTCTCCTGTGTCGCTCTCTTTCTCCCCCCCCCCTTCTCTCTTCCCCTCCCCTATTCTCACCTCCCCCCTCTCTCTGTCTTCCCCTCCCCATTTCTTCCCCCCACTCTCCCCCCTCTCTCTCTTCCCCTCCCCATTTCTCCCCCCTCTCTCACTTTCCCTCCCCTTTTCTTCCCCCTCCTCTCTCTCTCTTCCCCTCCCCTTTTCTCCACCCCCTCTCTCTCCTTTGTATCTCCCTCCCTCCCTTTTCTCTGCCTCTCTTTCTATCTGTCTCGATTTCTTTCTCTCTCTCTCTGTCTCCCTGCCCCTCTCTCTATCACACACAAACATAAACACACACACACATACACACACACTCTCTCTCTCTAAACGAATACCAATTAAATGATGGCAGAACTGAAGCTGTTATTATTATTTCTTCAAACAGACTGTCTATAAACTACATTTTGCCTACTCTTAAAGTTGGAGAATCAGATGCAGACCTTGCATCTTCAATGAAAAGTCTCGGTATGACGTTTGATTCAAACCTTTCAATGAAGAAACATGTAAACGATCTCTGCTAGGCTGCATACTTTCAAATTCGAAAGATCAGTCTCATCCAGCATCTCCTCAGTACTCAAGCAATATAAACTCTGGTGTGCTCTTATGTCTTGTCCAAATTTATTATTGCAACTCATTCCTCATTGGTTGTCCTCAATCCTTAAAACAAAACCCCCAGAAGGTCCAAATCGCAGCAGCAAGGGTAAAATATAGAACCAAAAAGATTGACTATCACTCATCTTCTGCTTTCTCCTCAGTGGTTACCAACTTCTGCCCGCATTCAGCACAAAGTTGCACCTTTTACATTCTGCTTCATTTCCAGTGCTGCCCTGAATGTCTGAGAGAAGTCATTTAAACTAAAACACCCCCACGACAACCCATATCATGTTCCGATTTACGACGGTTATTTGCCCCCTGTGTAAAAATCAGAGAGAGAGAGAGAGAGAGAGATGGTATGAAATAACTCTGGTAAAATGCTATAGAATAGTCACCCTGTTTGCCACAGAGAGAGACAGAGAGGGAGTGAAAAGAGAGAGAGGGAGAACAGAGACAGACAGAGAGAGGGAAAGAGAGACAGAGAGAGAAAAAAAGAGAGAGAGAGATGACATAAAAACAATCACACTGTTTTCGCGGTTGAGGTGGGGAAAGAACAATCAGGTAATCACAGTCTTGGGTAACTGATTCAGCCGTTCTCCGGCCCTTCATTTCCACCGCCGGAAGGGCCGACCACTCTCAATCAGGGGGAACCGAACGGACTCTATTCCGTAGCTGTATTCTGTTTCTTCCACGTGTGTTTGTGTGCTATTGTGTGTGTGTGTGTGTGTGTGTGTGTGTGTGTGTGTGTGTGTGTGTGTGTGTGTGTGTGTGTTCTGATGTCCTCTGTGTTTGACTGACGTGCTACTGCAAAGCGTTTTGAGAGGTTTGAAAACGCGATATAAATCCATTATTATTTTTCTTACTGTTGTTGTTGTCATCATTATTGACAGTTATCAGCAGTAGCAGTAGTAGTAGTAGTGGTATGATGATGGTTATCACTATCGTCAGCAGTAGCAGTAGTAGTAGTAGTGGCATGATAATGATTATCACTATCGTTACTATCATTATTGCTGTTGTCATTAGTACTACCATTGAGGCTGGTGGTTCTGACGGCAAGATCTACAGCTTGGGGAGGGTCAGTCAACGTACAGACGATTAATTAATTGTGTGGCCTTTTGAGAGGTTTGAAAACGCTAAATAAATGTATTCTTCTTCTTACTGTTGGTGTTGTCCCCGTCATTATTACAGTTATCAGCAGTACTTGTAGTAGTGGTATGATGATGATCATTACTGTCGTTATTATGACGATTATTATCACTGCTGTTGTTGACATCAGTACTATCATTGCTATCAACAGCAAGCGGCCGGCACAGATTGCCAGCGGAAAAGAACGAGGGTTCGGGTTCTTGCTTTGGTGTCACCACTGTCATTGTTGTTTTGGATCACGGCCATACCATCTGATTACTGCTACTTGAGGCTGGTGGTTCTGACGGCGAGATCTACAGCTTGGTCAGTCAACGTACAGACGAATAATTAATTGTGTGGCCTTTATTGCAATGTGACCGATGGTATCGAATCTCCTGGAGGACAAAGTACGTTTTCCTAAGTGGTTAGTTTATGCCATTTCCTGTTAATTAATTTTTCTTCGGGGCTGTTGTTGTTGTTTCTTTCAAGGTTAAAAAAAAAAGAAAAAAACAAAAAGGAAAAAGTTTGAGAAAAACAAGGTATCAAGTGTCATGGGTGACAATCAACGTTTTCTTAACTGTTAGTTTATGCCGATTTCCTGTTCTTTGAGGGTGTTGTTGTTTCTTTAGAAATAAAGAAAAAAGAAAAAAAAAGGGGGGGGGGGGGGGGAGGGAGGGGGAGAAAGAAATGAAAAAAAATAAGGGAGAGAAAAATGAAAGCAGTCCTGATGTGACTGTTGGCTCTTCGTTGTCATGAAAAACGAGGCCATTATCATGGACGTTGGCGTCGACTGTTAACGCTGTACAGATCACTGGAAAAACAGAACAGGTAGCCGTCCCTGAGGAGCACTGTTTCAGTTTCAGTTTCTCAAGGAGGCGCCACTGCGTTCGGACTATTCCATAGACGCTACACCCCATCTGCGAGGAGAATGCCTGGCGGTACCATAGCCCAACACGGTCGTCCGACTTTGAGTGCATGCTTGTATATTTGTGTACCTTTCAGAGTGGATTTGTTTTTCAAAGAAGTTTGCTAGAGGATACTTTTTTCAGTGCGCCAAGTGCGTGCTGCACACAGGACCTCAGTTCATTGTCCCATTAGAATGACTAGCCACTCAGTTTGATTTTTCAGTCAAACTTGGGAGAAAGGGCGAGAGCGGGATTCGAACCCAAACCCTTACGGATATTGTATTGGCAGCTGAGCGTGTTATCCATTATGCCACCTTACTCCTCTAAGTTCTGCTCACTGCTCTGATACAATATCGTTTACTGGTGACTAGTGTATTTCGACCTGCTTTTTCTGTAGGAGTTGTTGACTAACATACGATCTGTTGGAAAAATCAAAATGCTATTGAGAGAGCACACGTTTTAATAAGTATGCTGTGTGTGTGTGTGTGTGTGTGTGTGTGTGTGTGTGTGTTGGAAGTGGGGAGGGGGCGTTCGTGTGTGTAAGCGTGCGCATGTACTTGCACCTTGTGTATATGCATATGTCAAAAAATCCTACTGTATTCGTGTTTGTGTATGATTTCCGATTCATGTTTGTATCTTCGCTGTACAATACTCCCCAATATTCCTTGTGACCCTGGTACACTTGGTAATCAAGACATATTCTGTTCTGTTCTGCTCTATTCCATTGTCTCCACGTTCTGTGCACAGATCTGTCGCTGAAGGTATCAGTCAACCGACAGACGAGTTCGTTTGGCATCGGTTCTCGGAGTCCTAAGGTCAGGAGAGGCTGTGAGTGAACTCAGCATCTTGTGCCACAGAATTTCAGCATTGTCCTGACCTGCCAGTGCCTGAACCCCATTGTCTGTGCAGGCATGAAGAAGATCAAATGACGCGTGTCAAATTAATCCGTTTCAAGAGTTTGTTTTACAGTGGAAACAAAATAATGCACTGCGCGCACCTTCCACAACAAGAATTATTCAGTTGACTGTGTCCTTGTAATAAAGAGAATAATAAGAAGAACATAATCATTTTGACTCCCATGATACTTTGTTTCATGCAATGTCAATGGACCTTCGGCTTTAGTCACTGAACACTGTATGGTTTTGTTTATGATGTTAATTGTTTCGATGCAAGCAGTGATGGTTTTGAAAGGTTTGCCATTTTCTCAAAACAGTGACACTGTTTGTTTTTATTCTGACGTTATCTTAAAGGTGCTCTGATATTTTAAGTAGTTCTCTTTTTCATCAGCTGCGGATTATTTTGCCCCTTCTTTCTGACCTTCTTAAACAGTGCCCATGGAGTATGACTCCACAAATTAATTTTGATATAATTTCTGGTCAGATATTGCCAACAAAAGCCTTTCTGTTGAAAAGACAAATTGGTGATGCGTTATTCACGGGCAGTTGAACTGCCTTTTGCTGGTGTTGGAGTGAAGAGGAAAAGGTGGCAGAATGGTTAAGACACCCATCTGCCAATACAGTGTCTGCGAGGGTCTGAATTCTATTCCAGGCCTCGTCCTTTCTCCCAAGTTTGACAGGAAAATCAAACTGTGCGCTCCTGTCATTCGGATGAGACCGAGGACCCGTGTGCAGTACGCACTTGGCTCACTGGAAAATGACTCACGGCAACAAAAAGGGTTATCGTCTGGCAAAAATTCTGCACAAAAGGGCCACTCTCATGTGCACAGAAATATAATGCACTCAAGGCCTGGTTAAGGGCGTTGGATTGTGCTGCTGGTCAGACATATGCCTATCAGATGTGAAACATCTATGGCTCAGTCCGAACGCAGTGACGCCTTCTTGACAAAAGTGAAATTGGAATGGAGAGAGGGAAAGAGGGACAGAGAGAGTGTGATGGATTGGGAG
>NC_134896.1:30209847-30222347 GCF_041734735.1 Babylonia areolata
ATTTCTTAAAGGCTGGAACACTTTCCTAACTAGCTAATCATTGTACGTTTGGTTGTCGATGCAATCTGTTTCTGTTTTCAAAGGAATACTCAAACCGCGATCGACGCAAAATATAAATACGATGGGGCACTTTCCTAACTCGTTACTCATTGTACGTTTGGTTATCAATACAATATTCATCTTTATTTTGAAAGCAAATCTCAAAACCCCGATTGACTCAAAATATAAACACGATGGTCAAGCCGAACCAAAAAAAAAAAAAAAAGTGTTCTGCCCACATATTGAAAACAACGTGGTGTTGACCAAAGATTATTTAATGGGACGAGAGAAAGGACAGCACTAGATCTTTGAAGTTTATTCTTAAAGTCTCCCCCATATGGGATAAAACAAATTTTATTTGTTGAATACAAGACAGCAACATATATCTAAAGACCAAGCACAACAAGCAGAGACCCGCAAAGCGTAACTCTTGTTGTGGCGTATGCACAGAAATGGCTGCAACAAAGAAACGTTGACATTTCCAAAGGAACTAAAAAATATTAATTTGAAGAAAACACACACACACACACACACACACACACACACACACACACACTCACACACACACATACGCACGTAAAAGAACCCACGGCAACAAAAGGGTTGTTCCTGGCAAAATTCTGTAGAAAAATCCACTTCGATAGGAAAAACAAATAAAACTGTACGCAGGAAAAAAAAAAAAAAAAAAAATGGGTGGGGCTGTAGTGTAGCGACGCGCTCTCCCTGGGGAGAGCAGCCCGAATTTCACACAGAGAAATCTGTTGTGATAAAAAGAAATATAAATACAAATACAAATACGCGCGCGCAGAGAGAGAGAGAGACGGAGGCAGAGAGAGGAATAAAACAAACAAATGCTGCATTTCCCCACCTTCAGTCCGATACCTTTCAGAGTGAAGTATATAATGATTCACAATGCTTGGAGAGACAACAGATGCCTCATGTCTCCGTCCCTCCTCCAGCTTGTCACTGGTCAGATTATGAAAACATTCACAGTTCTAAGAGAGAAGATAGGGAGTCCAAAGGACACTATGGAAACACCTGGTAACCTGGACTTTGTGGATTATCTTTCCCTGTTGTCCCACAATCACTAGCAGATAATAATAATAATAATAACGATAATAATAACAATAACAATAATAATAATAATATTTTATTTTTATAGAGCGCTACAATACAAGCATAAGCAAGCTCTAAGCGCTTTACAATCCAGTACTTAAGTGAAACAAGGAAGCATATAAAAAGTGGTAGAAACATAAAACATAATCATTAATATTATGAAAACACAATGCATAAAACTCACAAAGTAACATACCATCAATACTACAACTGTTACACTCCAACACTCACACTAACACACACGCACAGACACACACATGATTAAATGGCTGAGATAACAGCAATTTTCACTTAAAATACATACATGTAAAAAGGAACATAATTGTAATCTGCATGCCACATATTTTGTAAAAATTGTAAAATAAAATTTTTGATAGAAAAGGTAAAAGGGGTAAAAATCAGGTCATTCTCCCTTCCGAACCACACCACCACCATCCATCCACCCACCCCCATTCTCTCTACTCTCACATCACACACACTCACATTGCCATGGGCCTGGGACAACAGCACAATTTGAGTTATGACAAGTTTTGTTTTTTTTTAAAGAGATGAGTTTTAAGATTTGCTTTAAAGGTAGATAGATGAGTTGTTTATCTGAGAGCAATAGGCAGAGAATTCCAAGTTGTTGGGCCGAAGACGGAAAATGACCTCTTTCCATAGGAGTTAAGGAAGTATCGGGGAACAGTTAGCTGGGAGGAATCAAGAGATCTCAATGTTCTGTTTGGCAAGTACAGGATACCGCAGGATATGACCAAGGTACTAGCGGACGCCGCAACACACACAAGCCATAACATCGACAAGGACAATACGATCACAAGAATAAAATAAATGCAACCAGTGTCTCACTCGAAGGTCCTAGAAAAAAGTGGAATCATCCACTTATCTTTTTCTGAACCTCTCTTGTGCGTGCAAGCATGCACACACATGTGTGTGCGCGTGTGTATGTGTGGGCTGTGTGTCTTATGTGTGTGTGCTGGTTCGTTCACGCAAGTATGAATGTGTGCGCGTGTGCGTGAGTTTGCGTGCTGATGTGTGTAACAATGCATTACGCGTCTTGTACGTAAGAACAAGGGTCGATACAGGATAAGTACAAAGGGTCTCTACAGTGCAAAGGGTCTCCACAGTACAAAGTGTCTTTAGAGGATAAGTACAAAAGGTCTCCACAGTACAAAGGGTCTCTACAGTACAAAGGGGCTCCACAGTACAAAGGGTCTTTACAGTGCAAAGGGTCTCCACAGTACAAAGGGTCTCCACAGTACAAAGTGTCTTTACAGTGCAAAGGGTCTCCACAGTACAAAGGGTCTCTACAGTACAAAGGGTCTCCACAGTACAAAGGGTCTCTACAGTGCAAAGGGTCTCCACAGTACAAAGGGTCTCCACAGTATAAAGGGTCTCCACAGTACAAAGGGTCTCTACAGTACAAAGGGTCTCCACAGTACAGAGGGTCTCCACAGTACAAAGGGTCTCCACAGTACAAAGGGTCTTTACAGGATAAGTACAAATGGTCTCCACAGTACAGAGGGTCTCCACAGTACAAAGGGTCTCTACAGTACAAAGGGTCTCCACAGTGCAAAGGGTCTCCACAGTACAAAGGGTCTTTACAGGATAAGTACAAAGGATCTCTACAGTGCAAAGGGTCTTGACAGGATAAGTACAAATGGTCTCCACTGTACAAAGGGTCTCCACAGTACAAAGGGTCTCCACAGTACAAAGGGACTTGACAGGATACGTACAGATGGTCTCTACAGTACAAAGGGTCTTCACAGTACAAAGGGTCTCTCCAGTACAAAGAGTCTCTACAGGATAAGTACAGAGGGTCTCCACAGTACAAAGGTTCTCTACAGAATAAGTACAGAGGGTCTCCTCAGTACAGAGGGTCTCTACAGAAGTACAGAGGGTCTCCACAGTACAGAGGGACTCTACAGGAAACGTACATAGGGTCTCTACAGTACAAAGGGTCTTCACAGTACAAAGGGTCTCCACAGTACAAAGGGTCTCTACAGGATAAGTACAGAGGGTCTCCTCAGTACAAAGGGTCTCTACAGGATAAGTACAGAGGGTCTCCTCAGTACAAAAGGTCTCTACAGGATAAGTACAGAGGGTCTCCTCAGTACAAAAGGTCTCTACAGGATAAGTACAGAGGGTCTCCACAGTACAAAGGGTCTCTACACTTTTGTGAAGGATTACGACCCTCCAACAACGAGGCAAGGTTGCACTGGCTCTGCTGCAGCCTTGGGGTCTAGTTGGTTTTTGGTGGATCATCCCATCGCCGACTGTCATAAAGCCCTCTTGGCCGAGTGAGTGGGGATGTTCTTCTTCTTCCGCGTTCCCTGGCTACGCTAGATTTTCAGTCCGGTCAGGACAGCGAAGTCCGCTGTCCGTCGCAGGGACCGCACCGATCCCCACAGTTTCTCCTGGAGCTCCACCGGGCTGGGCCATGCCTGGCGTCTCAGAGCGTCGAAGGTGAGGCAGGACTGTAGGATATGGGAGGGGGTCTGTGGGCCTGTGCAACAAGGGCACTGGTCAGTATTTGACATCTTCAGACGGTAGAGATGAGAGAGAAGCTGACAGTGTCCCGTTCGCAGTCTGAAGATTGTGACCTGTGCCGCTCTGTCCAGCTCATGGATGACGTCCTTTTCGTCTTCCGGCCCGATGTCCAGACGTTGGCGCCATGCTTTCCTGAAGCTGTCTCTCAATATCGTTTTTGCCTTGCTGTAGGACACTGGGTGGGCTGGCTGCACTAATTTGCTGCCTGCCTTGGATAGGCGGTCCGCCTCTTCATTGCTCCCTGTGCCACAGTGGGATGGGATCCACTGCAGCACCACAGTAGTTCTCTGTTTGAGGAGATTCAGTTCTTGCCTGATGTCTCTCAAGATCTGCTCTCCTCCTGGCGCCTGGAGACTCTGCAGGATAGACTTGCAGTCAGTCAGGAACACTGTGTTGGTGGGTAGTGTGTCTTCCTGGCTGAAAGTCTGAACTGCTGACTTGCTGATGGTTCTGCCGTCAGGGAATCTAATATACACCACACTTCCTCCGTTCTTCACTGCCTCTTCAGCAGATCTATCTGTGTATGCTCTTGCCCAGGTATCGGAAGGGTATTTGGTGTTTAGTGCTTCCAGAGTCAGCGACTCTAGTTCAACTGCTATGTGGCACTCCTTGCTCTCGACACCAGGGATGTTGAGCATGATGACCGGGGTGTCTGCCTGCCAGTCCTCATAGTCTTGGAGGGATTCAATTGGCTGGTTGGGTGGTGGTGTTTCCTCTCAAGAGCCTTGATGAGGTGGTTTGGGTTCTGTCGCTTGAGTGGGGATGTGATTTGGGCAAGACACTCTCTGCTATTCAAGCCTCAATAGTCTGGGCAACAGTTGCCTTCTCTGCTGTTTTTATGGCCATTGTCATCACGACTATCAAACCTGTTCTTATGGCCATTGTCGTCACGACTATCATACCTGTTCATATCGTCATTGTCGTCACGACTATCATACCTGTTCTTATGGCCATTGTCGTCACGACTATCATACCTGTTCTTAGTATCATTGTCGTCACGACTATCATACCTGTTCTTAGTATCATTGTCGTCACGACTATCATACCTGTTCTTATTATCATTGTCGTCACGACTATCATACCTGTTCATATCGTCATTGTCGTCACGACCATCATACCTGTCCTTATGGTTATTGTCGTTACGACTATCATACCTGTTCTTAAGGTCACTGTCGTCACGACTATCATACCTGTTCATAAGGTCACTGTCGTCACGACTATCATCATTCCTGTTCTTATTATTGTCGTCACGACTATCATACCTGTTCTTATCGTCATTGTCGTCATGACTATCATACCTGTTCTTAAGGTCACTGTCGTCACGACTATCATACCTGTTCTTATGGTTATTGTCGTTACGACTATCATACCTGTTCTTAAGGTCACTGTCGTCACGACTATCATACCTGTTCTTATCGTCATTGTCGTCATGACTATCATACCTGTTCTTATCGTCATTGTCATCATGACTATCATACCTGTTCTTAAGGTCACTGTCGTCACGACTATCATACCTGTTCTTATGGTTATTGTCGTTACGACTATCATACCTGTTCTTAAGGTCACTGTCGTCACGACTATCATACCTGTTCTTAAGGTCATTGTCGTCACGACTATCATACCTGTTCAAATCGTCATTGTCGTCATGACTATCATACCTGTTCTTATTATCATTGTCGTCACGACTATCATACCTGTTCTTATTATCATTGTCGTCACGACTATCATACCTGTTCTTATTATCATTGTCGTCACGACTATCATACCTGTTCAAATCGTCATTGTCGTCATGACTATCATACCTGTTCAAATCGTCATTGTCGTCATGACTATCATACCTGTTCTTAAGGTCATTGTCGTCACGACTATCATACCTGTTCTTATGGTCATTGTCGTCACGACTATCATACCTGTTCTTATGGCCATTGTCGTCACGACTAAAATACCTGTTCACCCAAACACGGATCTATGGGTGTGCGACCCACTGTCAAGAGGCAAGGTGCACCTGTCTCAACTCAGTCTGTTATTCGCAATGTGATTTCACGCATGATCCAAATAGGAAGAGAAAACCCCCCCGCAAAGAATGGGAAAAGAAAAGAACAATCATACACCTGCTCGACGAAGTTTCCCATGTCAGATGAAACAACAGGATAGAAAAGAAAGACAGCATGCAATATCTCAAGCAAAACAACAACAACAAAACAAACAAAAAAACCACAAACAAACAAAAAAAGAGAAAAGGATTTGCTCCAGGTAACGGCAGGTGCACTGTATATTTTTGGAGGGGTCATCTCGAGGTGCTCACTAATGAATCCGTCGTCAGTCTACGAGTCACGAAGTTGACTTGCGGAATCGAAACTCCCCGGCACTAAGTTGTGGTCAGTGAGGTAAGGCGTGTCGTCAGTCAGTGACGGCTCCGAGTTAGCCGCGGGCAAGCGTGATGCCTGTTAACCTGACATGTGCCAGCTGCAGCTCTTGGGGGAAAAAAAAGAAGAAAAAAAAAGAGAGCATAATTAGTGCTACCCGGTGTCATGCTCCAGAATGACCCCCCACCCCCATCTCTACCCCACCCTGCAGAAACATCCGTTTTACATTTGTGCTTGTTTATGATATGTACAGTATGACTACAGTCACAAGCTTACAGCTGTCACAAGAAGAGCAGTCGAGAACAGCTTCCAGGACGACCGCCGAAGGAGACTCACCAGCGCCAGAAGAGCGTAGGAAGGCTGCAGCCCATGTCCTGACTGGAGTGGCTTTCCAGCGTTCGTCGTCTTCTGCCCCTTCCTATCTCTGTGGCTGCCTTCACCTCTACACTCCATCTCGCTCTCTACGGTCGGTTTCGGATCCACTCTGTTTACGCATACCCAGATTCAAACACTCGACTGTTGTCTGCCGTTCTTTCTCTGTCTCTGGACCTTGCAACTGGAATGAACTTCCTCTTTCTCTTCGTCAGGTCTCCGCACTCAGCTCTTTCAAGTCTGGTCTTAAAACCCACCTCTTCCTAAAATAGCCTCCCTTCCCTGCCTCTTCCTTGTCTTCAGTTTTTTCCACTTTTAGAGTTATGCATGCGTGTGAATGACTGGAGCGAAAGCGCTTTGATTTGTCTCTGCACAAGATTTAGCGCTATATAAATATAATAATTAAACTGAATATATGTACATAATGACAGGACTTAAATATAAGACTTTCGTGTTGTTCTGTCGAATGCACTGTATTTTGTACTGTGGTTTGGGTGGGGGTTTTTTTCAAATAAGATATTGTTTAAACCAGTGACCTTCCCCCCCACACACACACCTCCCACTCCCACCCCCGCTGCTCAGTTAATTCCATAGACTCGCTCTGGAAAAGGGCTGAAAGGACTGTATCTGTGTGTGGCGGGGGAGGGAGGATGGTTAGAGGGGGGGGAGGGGGGGGGCGGGGGGGGGGTGCCCAGGATGACTCGAACTCTTGCCCAAGAATGAGTTCATAATCTTACAATAAACACTTTATCAAATTAATTAGAACACACATTTGAGTATATTACTGGTGAAAAAGAAACGAACAAACAAGCACGAAAATGGTGGATTTATATGTGGGGGCAGCCCTTAACACACACAACAGCGAGCCAGTTGCATAGCTCGGACGGAAGAGCCTGGTATAGTCGTAACCCGCTACTAACTGTGCGTAGTATGGAACTGACCAATGGTCAACGTAGGCATTTAGTCACGTGTAACTGTCAAAAAGTTGGAACCAAGCAGCGCAACTGGCACCTGGTCACAACAGCACTTCATTATGAGTCAATGTAGGCTGGTATCCTTTCCACTCCCATCAGTCATTCATGGCCAAAACAATGGTGATAACAATTTGATTTATATAACTCCTTTCCATGTAAAACCCATGCTCCATTGCGCTGTACAATGCAAAAACTGGTATCTAAAACATGCATGCAAACGCTAAAATGACAACTTCCATACATAACCGTACATAGACATCACACACTAACAATTATTCATGAACATATATACACACGAAAAACAACGCACCCCACGTAACACTACAAATGCATAAAACCAGATTGACCAGATTTATATTCACGTGAACATAAGCGGACTGTGTCCAGGGCCAGGCCAAAATGACTCCACGGGGAAAGATTTTGGGTCAGTACTGCTGGTCCCGAAACAACTTCCTTGGAGTCTTTTTGGGACATGGGAAGGAATCATTCCGGTTTTGCGCCAAAATGAATCCTGTTGACATTTGTCTTGACTGGACAAAAACAAAAACAACAACAACAACAACAAAAAAGTCTTGAAACACGCATTTGGGGGAAATAAAGGTATCGTCGTGAAAAAAAGGTTATGACTTAACATAGAGCATGGGGTGGATTGAATCAATAGATCGATAAGATAATGATATGAACAATAATAATAATATAATAATAATAATAATAATAATAATACGATTGATAATAATGATACTACTACTACTACTACTAAAGCCGCCTGTCCTGTAATGATACTGTTACTAATAATGATAACAACAATAATAATGATAATGATAACAACAACAACAACAACAACAATAATAATAATAATAATAATAATAATAATAATAACAATAATAATCGCCTGCCCTGAAGTATCTCCAGGGGAAGTGTTTCAGGGCTGACACCGGTGGACGCACCCAGAACGAAGTCTGGAGCCACATCTTTTCCATGCGCAACACCGGTGACTGAGCTGATTGACAAAGGAAAACGTGGGGCCTTCTCCGCTGTCTCAGACACGATTTTCAACTTTAACTAGCCATCATCGGACAACAGTCATCATATGTCATACGTACCCCCCCCCCCCTCCCCCGCCCCACCCCCTCCTCCCTTTCACTCTCGCTCCTGACCATCCTCATGCACGCGCATCTCTCTCTCTCTCTCTCTCTCTCTCTCTCTCTCTCTATATATATATATATATATATATATATATATAAGATAGAGATATAGATATACCGAGATATATGATAGTCGTGCCCAGCTATGACCATCAGAACAGCAGAGGTAAAGCAACTGCTGTCCCGACTATCTGGGCTAGAATTTGATTACAGTGAAGAGTGTCGTGCCCAAGTCACATCCCCACTCTCTCGGCCAAGAGGGTTTTAGGACAGTCGGCGTTGGGATGGTTCCCAAAGGCCAGCTAGCTTCTCTCTCACAGCAGCCAATGTCCTGTCTCTCTCCCACAGTGATGAAAAGAGAATTTTGCAATCAGCCCCGTCCGTAAGTAATGTGCAATGTGTGGTGTATGTTTTCGGGTGAGAACATGCATTTATATGCTCTCCTCTGTGTGTGTGTGTGTGTGTGTGTGTGTGTGTGTGTGTGTGTGTGTGTAAGCGCGCGAACGTGTGTGTGTGTATTGTGATCGTGTGTTGATGTTGATCTGAGCACGTACATAACCTCATGAAATGTAAGCACGCTGGACAGACCCAGAAAAAGGGGGCCGGGGGTGGGGGGGGGGGGGCTATCAGCTGTCGTTCAGGTAATCAGCACAAATCACCTGTCTGTCCTCTCCAGTGTTACTACCAGTAGAAAAAAAACCCAAACCAAAACAAAACAAAAAAAGAAAACGCTGACTTCATCTGTTTCCATTGACTATAAGTCCTCAAGTTGGCCACAGAGTCGTTTCACATCCACATCCGCCAGCAAAGACCAGCTGGCTTCGCCCAGTGCCCAGTTGTCTCGTAAGTGGTTGAATATGCCAAAGTTCCTGACTCCGCAATGAATGAAAATGCGAGCACACGCACACCGTGGTCAGTAACAAAAACCATTCATCTCTCTTTACCCTCACGCCGGTGGGTTAACGTAAAAAAGAAGTTTCGTATCACCATGTTTGCTGAAGCTGCTGTTTACAATATCACAGAAAACACACACACACACACACACACACACACACACACACACACACACACACACACACACACACACAACACACACACACACACACACACACAAACCACGCCTGTTACATGCAGAAATTGCTTTCGCTTTCCACCAACACTTCAGCCAACAGCCAATCAAGAGGCTTGGACACCTGACACACATGTCCATTCACTATCATGTTCACTGAGCAGACGTACAACACCAGAATGTCAGGGTTCAGGGCGAGAGGAAGACCGTGGAACACCAGAGTCAGTCTTAATTTCAATGAGGTGTCAAAGCTCGCGGAATGATACGCGCGCTACACCTTATTACAGAAGCTATGGAAGACCTGTGATGGGAGTTCATTCATTTTGGGCAGCCTGCAACACACTCCATTCCAATGGTTCAAAGGTGAAAAAATTATTAAATCCGAGAAACCCCATTTGGGTACATGGAAACACAATAAGGACAAACAGGCTCACATTATCGAGAGGTTTTTTTATGACAGTCGGCGTTGGGATGGTTCCCAAAGGCCAACTAGCTTCTCTCTCACAATCGCACGAAGAAGAAGAGTAAAGAGGACAGAAAAAAAAGAGAGAAAGAAAGAAGCGAAAGACGAGGAAATCCTCCATGATGAGTCAGACCTAGGATTCAGAAGCCGGGAAGGGGTGGGGGGAGGGGGGGTGTAAACGGGGGTCAGGGGAGGGGGGACTACTTATTTAATGCCCATTACGCCTTCTGGCATGTAAGGCAGCAACGAAGAACCATTCCATTTGCAAAATCTCTGAATGGTACCCCGGGTGTGCTGCAGGAACTTCTTCGACTGTTCTGTGCCAGGTGTTCTCTGGCTTTCCTATCTTGCGTGCACCTTCAGGTGTCCAGCGAAGGGCTGTCCCGGGTGATGTTATCTTGCTTTCTGCGCATGACGTGGCCAGTCCATTCCCACCGCCTTCTCATGATGATGGTCTCTATGTTCTAGGGCTGGGGGGTCCAGGAGTCATTGTGAAAAGCACATACTGTATACGTTAAAAGAAAAGATTTTAAAAAAAAGATTCAGGGGGGAGGAGGGGAGGCCGGCCGGGGGTGGGTGTGTGTGTGTGGGGGGGGGGGGGGGGGGTGTTAGTACTGACAATACCATAATCATTTCAGTGAAATGGATGAGAATAGGAAAGAAGAACAAAGAAAAGAAAAAAAAACACAGAGAGGAACGAACAATCACCCACACCTACTCACCTACAACCACACACAGAGCAAGAGACAGACTGACAGAAACAGACAGAGAGGCAGACAGACAGACAGACAGAGAGGTAGGCAGACAGGCAGACAGACTGACAGAAACAGACAGACAGATAGACGGAGAGACAGAGACAGAGTGAGAGAGTGAGAGAGAGATTGAGAGAGAGAGAGAGAGAGGGAGAGAGAGAAAGAGAGAGAAAGAGAGAGAGAGAGAGAGAGAGAGAGAGAGAGAGAGAGAGAGAGAAACAGGCAGAAGTAGATGAAGAGAGGGAGAGAGAGAGAGAGAGAGTGAATGTGAATGGTTTATTCATCAGGCCATGGCCCCTCATGAAGGGGTGAGTGAGCAAATAGTATTACAAAACATTAAAGAACAAAATCAGATTTCAACAAAATAACGCTTGACATGAAAAACATCAGTTCATGACAGACTACGAGATTACAATTTCTCTAAGTTTGAGAGAGAGAGAGAGAGAGAGAGAGAGAGAGAGAGAGACAGACAGACAGACAGACAGACAGACAGCCACACACACACACACACACACACACACACACACACACACACACACACACACACACACACACAGTCAGGCAGACAGATAGACAGAAGAGGAGGGAAAGCACTTTCAAGCACGTAACTACGTCCTCCTGGTACATGACATCTTCACGTGAACTGGGATGAAAAGAAGTGTAGTAGAACAAAGAAGGGAAAATTAAAAGAAAGACAGAAACAGACAAACAGACAGAGAGAAAGATTCAAAGAGAAAGGAACACATACAACAACAACAGAGACCAACAAACAGAGAAACGAAGACAGAAAGTTACAAAGAGACGGAGTGAAAGATTTTAAGAAAAAGGAACACAGCAACAACAACAACAACAACATACGAACAACAGACAGAAACAGACAGACAGACAGGCAAACAAACAGAGACACAAAAAGAGACAGTCAAAAACAGAGACAAACAGACAGACTGACAGACAAACAGAGACACAAAGAGAGACAGTCAACACCAAGTGAAGACACAATAAAACTATATATATATATATATATATATATATATATATAAACGACCACTCCACGGTTGCCAAGCAGCCTCGCAAAGGAAGCCCGCGGTAGGAGAACTTATGACGGCCCCAGGCCCAGAGAGCCCCAGGCAGAGCTAGAATTACATACATCCAGCACGCAGCAATCCACCCCGGTTTCCTCAGCCGGGGTACCTTCTGGAAATTTCCACACAGCCTAAGTATGACAGCAGTGACAACTAACACAGCAGCAGAGCAGTAGAGCAGTTCCCGCTGCCAGAGCAGCAGCAGCAGCAGTATCACTCGCTCGCTCGCTGGCTTCAAAGGTCGCGTCCCACCTGGCAGTGAATGTCAGGAGGTAAATCATCTTAGCGGGGCGAAAAAAACATAATAAGTAGATAAATGAATAAATGACTGTCATGCCGTGGCAACGACGTTACTCCCAACTCTCTCTCTCTCTCTCTCTGCTGTGACTTGATGCATATTATACGACGCATACCGGGCTAGAACTGTTTTCAGTCAACTCAAAATGGTCGTATGGAATGTTGACGAGATTCATTTATTTGTGTCGTTATCAATTAAAGACTAGAATTTCTTGGTTTCCTACACATGAACCCCCCATACCCCCCAACGCCCCCCCCCCACACCCACCCCACCCCCA
>NC_134896.1:30227347-30229847 GCF_041734735.1 Babylonia areolata
CTCTATATATATCTCTCCCTCCCTCCCTCTCCCTCCCTCCCCCCTCTCTCTCTCCCTCCCTCCCTCTCCCTCCGTCTCTCTCTCTCTCCCTCCCCTCTCTCTCCCTCCATCTCTCTCTCTCTCCCTCTCTCTATCTCTCTCCCTCCCTCTCTCTCCCTTCCCCTCTCTCTTTCTTTCTATCTCTCTCTCCCTCCCTCCCTCTCTCTCCCTTCGTCTCTCTCTCTACATCTCTCTCTCCCTCCCTCTCTCCGTCTCTCTCTCTCCCTCTCTCTCTCCCTCCCTCTCTCTGCCTCTCTATCTCTCTCTCCCTCCCCACTTTCTCCCCGTCTCTCTCTCTCTCTCTCCCTCTTTCTCTATCTCTCCATCCCTCTATCTCTCCATCGCTCTCTCTCTCTGTCTCCATCCCTCTCTCTATCTCTCTCTCTCCATCCCTCTCTCTCTCCCTCCCTCTATCTCTCTCCCTCCCTCCCTCCCCCCCTCTCTCTCCCTCCCTCTCCCTCCGTCTCTCTCTCTCTCTCCCTCCCCATCTCTCTCCCTCCCCCTCTCTCTCTCCCTCTCTCTATCTCTCTCTCCCTCTCTCTCCCTTCCTCTCTCTTTCTTTCTATCACTCTCTCCCTCCCTCTCTCTCCCTTCGTCTCTCTCTCTACCTCTCTATCTCCCTCCGTCTCTCTCTCTCTCCCTCTCTCTATCCCTCCCCCCCCCTCTCTCTCTCTCTCTCCCTCCCCTCTCTGCCTCCGTCTCTCTCTCTCTCCCTCTCTCTCTCCATCCCTCTCTCTCTCTCTCTCTCCCTCTATCTCTCTCCATCCCTCTCTCTCCCTCTCTATCTCTCTCCATCCCTCTCTCTCTCTCTCTCTCTCCCTCCATCTCTCTCTCTCTCCCCCCCCCCCCCTCTCTCTCTCTCTCTCCTGCCTGTTTGTCCCAACGTTGACAGCACTATCTGGCTTTTTCCTCCATTGTGTTTTATCGCACAAACTTCTCTGTAGCTTTCGTGTTTTGTTTTGTTTTGTTTCGTTTTGTTTTCTTTTTTTTCTTCTTTTTTTTTTTTTTCTTTTTTATCTTCTCTACCGATTGATGAGTTTCGGATTCAACGGCCTTTTGGAAACGGATTTCCTGTTCTGAAAATCAACTTTATTTGTTTGTGTGTGTACGTGTGTTTCTTTGTGTGTGTGTGTGTGTGTGTGTGTGTGTGTGTGTGTGTGTGTGTGTGTGTGTGTGTGTGTCTGTGTGTGTATGTGTGTGTGAATGTGTTGAGTTATGTTGTGTGTGTGTGTGTGTGTGTGTGCGTGCGTGTGTGTGTGTGAGAGAGATAGAGAGAGAGAAACAGACAGACAGACAGACAGATAAAAAGACAGAGAGCACGACAGAACTCGATTCAAAACGTAACTTCTCAAGGGAAAAGGACTGAGGCTTGTTCATCCAGTCTGTTCTTGCTTATCTCCAACTGCTTCGTGGAGTTCATAAATTCATGAAGGAATGAAAGTAGAGAGAGAGAGAGAGAGAGAGAGGGAGAGAGAGAGAGAGAGAGAAACTCACAACTCCGAACTCAAAACGTTTTCTATTCAAGGATTAAGATTTTGGGCATGGCCCATTCTTCCAACCTGTGCTTGCTAATCTACAACACAGAGAGAGAGAGAGAGAGAGAGAGAGAGAGAGAGAGAGAGAGAGAAAGGGAGGGAGGGGAAGAGGGGTCAAAACCACATCTGTTACACAAAAAAAGTATCACTACCATACTTCGCAATCATCTTCCCCACCCCCCTCCGCCCCCAACCACCACCACCACCCTCCCCACTCCACCCCTATATCCCACCACCACACCACCCTGTGTTCTTTCTTCCCCCAACACTATAATCGGTGTTTCAGCAGCAAAAAAAAAAAAAAAAAAAAGGACAACACATGTGAGATAGACAACATCAGTTACAACAATAACAGTTTCTTCCATCACCAGCGACCTGAAAAATCTTCCATCACTAAGAACACCAACACCGACGCCAACAAAAATACATCTACCATCTACAACATACTCCTCACCCCATCTGCACCCCAATCATTCTATCTCTCCACAACATCAGTATTTCACCAGCAAAAAAAAAAAAAGAAAAAAAAAAGACAAATATGTGTGACAATGATGATTATTATTATCTGCCATCAACATCAAGAGAACACATCATCCATTAATTAGGATGAACGTATCTACCCTCCACTCCCACACGCCCCCCCCCCCCCCCCCCACCCCCCCGCCCCTCCACCCCCTCCACCATCCATAATTTATCTGTGCACCATCTCAGCAGGTCAAAACGACGCCCCTCCCTACCCCCATCCCAGGCAGGAGAAAATCAGGGATGTTGGGGGAAGTGTCGTGTGTTGTGTGTTTTGTCGCCGACGGTAGCACGTGCACGTGGCGAAACTCACAGCACTTTTTTTTTTCTTTTTTTTTTTGTCACCAGTTCAACGTTTCAACGTGGCAATGATGATAGTGATTATGATTTTTATGGTCATCATC
>NC_134896.1:30234847-30237347 GCF_041734735.1 Babylonia areolata
TCGGGGACAGTACTGAAATCCTGTCATTTTACATATTATAATCGTTTCTTTTTCAAATCGTGTAAAGCTAATAATGTCTCTTCCCAAGCTTGGATTTTTTTTTTTTTTTTTATCAAACCTTATATTCAGTAGGGGAATACCTGCTCACTAAAATGATTAAAAAGCTAATAATGCCTCTTCCCAAGCTTGGACTTTTTTAAAATCAAATCTTATATTCAGTAGGGGAATACCTGCTCACTAAAATGGTTAAAAAGCTAATAATGCCTCTTCCCAAGCTTGGACTTTTTTTTTTTAATCAAATCTTATATTCAGTAGGGGAATACCTGCTTACTAAAATGATTTACCATAATATTAGAAGAAAAAACAACACGTAGCTGACCACAACAACAATGCAATGTGTGTGTGTGTGTGTGTGTGTGTGTGTGTGCTCATATTGAAATAAACGACAATCACGGGCTGAATTCATCTCCTGAATCTCTCTCTCTCTCTCTCTGTGTGTGTGTGTGTGTGTGTGTGTGTGTGTGTGTGTGTGTGTGTACTGAAAACAATACAATGGCTCATATTGTTCAGTGTGTGTGTGTGTGTGTGTGTGTTTGTGTGTACTGACAACAATACAATGGCATCTGCGACAATCACGTTTTGAGTTCATCTTTTGAATCTGTGTGTGTGTGTGTGTGTGTGTGTGTGTTTGTGTAAAATGGCCCGTGCGCATTTCAATGTAAAAGACAAACACGTGTTGAGTTCACTTTCAAAAGAGCTCTGTGTGTGTGTGCGCGTGAGTGCGCGTGTGTGTGTGTGTTTGTGTGTGTGTGCGCGTGTGTGTGTAATGACAAGAATGCAATGGCTCATATTGAAATAAACGAGAATCACGTGCAGAGTTCTTTTTTTTTTGTTTAGTGAGGGTGTGTGTGTGTGTGTGTGTGTGTGTGTGTGTGTGTGCTGACAAGAGTGCAATGGTCCCTGCTCGTATCCAACCAGCAAGATCCACGTTCTGAATACATCTCTCCCTCTCTGTCTCTCTCTGTGTCTCCCTCTCTCTCTCTCTCTGTCTGTCTGTCTCTCTCTCTCTCTCTCTGTCTGTCTGTCTCCCTCTCTCTCTCTCTCTCTCTCTCTCTCTCTCCAGCAACAATAGAATGGCCCCTCATATCAAAATAACGGGAATCATGTGCGGAGTTGATCTTCTGACACACTGTATGTGTGTGAGTATATGTGTGCGTGTATGTGTGACAGAGAGAGAGAGAGAGAGAGAGAGAGTATACTGAGAACAATGCAATGACCCCTGCTCACATGGAAACAAACAAGAATTACAAGATTAGTTCAGATTCTGAATCTCTCTCTCTCTCTCTCTCTCTCTCTCTCTGTTTTACAGTGGTGTACACATGCTACGGAGAGATCACCTATTAGGATCGGCACTTTGACAACTGCAAAGACTTGGCCAGTCAACCGCTACGGTCAGAAAACGTGTGTCCGAAAGATGCGCTCTGACAAGTCCCTCTCTCCTCAAAGCCTCTTCACTATATATGATAGTCAGTCGTGTCCGACTATGACCATCAGAACAGCAGAGGAGGCAACTGCTGTTCCGACTATTTGGGCTAGAATTTGATTATAGTGGAAAGTGTCTTGCCCAAGTACATCCCCACTCTCTCGGCCATGAGGGTTTTAGGACAGTCGGCGTTGGGATGGTTCCCAAAGGCCAACTAGCCCACAAGGCTGCATCACTAAGAGCCAGTGCAATTTTGCCTCCTAGTTTGAGAGTCATAGTCCTTCACAAAAGACTAAGCTGTAAATGGTTTCCCATTGACTGGAAAAACCACTGATAATACAGCTCTCACTTTGCTGTTGGCCCAAATGTAAACTTGTGTCAATCTGTGATATAAGCCGAGTGTTGGGCCTTGGCTTCTTCACTACAGTGTCTGTAAACGGAGAATGCACACTGAAGAGCGTTTCTGTTTGGGACTGAATTCAGTTCAGATGCAGATCCATGCTCGCAACGTGCAGAAAAGCATGGCGTTGGGTGGCGTTTTGAAACGGATCCCTTTCAGGCATACAGTTCGCCGTATTTTGAGTCAATAATCCAACCCTGTTGGAAATACCGGATCGACGCGCGAGTCCGATCAACTGAAAACGAATCCATTACATATATTATACACCCGTGCTTTTTCTCAGCGGATATACATGAATCTCTGGATCGACCTCTGGAGATATAAGATTTACTGGTTTCCATAAATTTATGGGGAAATATCATCTCTGACTTGGGTAATGGATAATGGAAGGGGTTAAAAAAAAAGAAGAAGAAGAAGTCAACAAATACTTGACGTTTACGTGCATATCATTATCAATTCATTTCCGTTACACGTTTACAGACATACCAGTTCTTTCATTGTGTTGAATCGTTTCTATATTTTAGATGGAGGTTAGTGTACATTGCAAGATTTCTCTGGAAGGTAACACATGGATTTAGTGATACGCTGAGAGAGAGAGAGAGAGAGAGAGAGAGAGA
>NC_134896.1:30242347-30244847 GCF_041734735.1 Babylonia areolata
AGCTGGTTCAGTTCAGGTCAGTTCAGTTTCTTCAAGGAGGCGTCACTGTGTTCGGACATATCCATACATGCGATGCCACAACACATCAGCTGAGCTGAGCAGATGCCTGACCAGCAGCGTAACCCAACACACGCTTAGTCAAGCCTTGAGAGAAAACAAAATATTAAGAATAAGAAAATGAATGGAATAAATCAATAACATATTCGTATGACTAGGAAAACAAACAACAGAGATGTCCCCTCTTTTTGTTGCCTCTCTTCAGCGCAGTATGTTTCTACCACTCCTCCACCTTAGTAGTGCTTCCTGGTCTTTGCCGCTTCTCCACACATAGTCAGGAATGGGGTTCGTGTCTAATGTGTTGTGTATTTCCCTCCTTGACTGGACGGAGCATCGTGAAAAGACGTAAAATGCAAGAGAAACAACTACTTTCCGAAACAGATTTTGAATTGGTGCGTGTGCTTCCCCCCCCCCCCCCCCCCTCTCTCTCTCTCTCTCTCTCAGTCGTTCGGTTTCCCTCCCTCCTCCCCCTCTCTCTATCAGTGTGTGTGTGTGTGTGTGTGTGTGTGTGTGTGTGTGTGTGTGTGTGTGTGTGTGTGTGCGTACGCGCGCGAGCGTTCGTGCATACGTGGGTATGAGTGCGCGTGTATGTATGCGAGAGAGACATAAAGAGAGAGAGAGAGAGAGTGCGTGTGTGGGTATGTAAGAGTGTGTGTGTGTGTGTGTGTGTGTGTGTGTGTGTGTGTGTGTGTGTGTGTGCGCGCGCCGCGAGTGTGTGTGTGCATGTACATGTGCGTGTGTGTGTGTGCGTGTGTACCGGAGAAGAAGATGAATGACATGATAAGAAAGACTTGCTGAATAGGGGGACACACACACACACACACACACACACACACACACAGAGAGAGAGAGAGAGAGAGAGAGAGAGAGGAATATTTTATTCAATAAGGCCATGGCCTCTCATGAAGGGGGTACAGTGAACAAACAATCCACAACAATAAAGTCGCACTAATAGCAATGATAATCAGTAAGTCATCAACTATCAAACTGAAAATACAAAACAAGTAACAAATAACTGTTTTACACATTGCGTGTTTTAAATGCCTTAGACAAGTGAACTGTTTTACAATCATTTGCCGAGGACACCAGCAAAACAAGTCCAGAGACAGAGAGACACAGAGAGAGAGAGAGAGAACAACGAAGGTCAACAGAGTGCATGTAAACAACTCTTCCGACATGAAATAAAATGATTTACAAAGCTGTCTGGAACAGGGTGTTTAAACACACACAGACACACACACAGACACACACACACACACGATTCTGAGAAAAGGATGCGGGGAGCGCTAGGGTGAATCAGCGGTCAGGGTTTGGGATGGGGGATGGGGGTGGAAAGGCTGAACCCTTGGAAGACAGGAAATGAATGGGTAAGGGCCATTTGAGTTTTCTCCAAGTTGGGGAAAGAGCCATTCGTTGTCCCTGTTACGTCCCCTGTGGATTCTTCAGATAAATGGGAGATGACAGTGATTACAATAAATGATCTAGAGACACCATTTACACACACACACACACACACATATATATGTGTGTGTGTGTGTGTGTGTGTGTGTGTGTGTGTGTGTGTGTCTGTGTGTGTGTGTGTGTCTGTGTGTGTGTGTGTGAGCTGGGGAAAGAGAGAGAGCGAGAATATGGAACTCAACAGGTGATGAAAAGCACAGAGCTCAAGCCGGTATGACATAGTTGCATGCACCGGCTCTAAATTAAGACAAATAACCTTACTCTTTCCTCTCAACTCCCCTCTCCTGGAGATCTTCCCTTCTGCACATAGATAATTAGATTCACACTGATCCAAATATGCACGCACACTGACGCACACTTCCGTGATAAATACGAAGAAATAACCTCCCTCATCTGCGACAACAAAACTGATCATCGACAACTTGACATCAGAAACAGTGACAAAAACACACACCACCACTATCACTTACACCAACACAACAGCGACAACAGACTGATAAATAAACAAAACAATAACGAGAGAAAGAAGAAGAAAGAAAAAAAAGAAAGAAAACAAACAAACAAACAAAGACCTTTTCTTTCGCGACACAGCACAACAGCGCATGCGCCCCCTCTGACGTCAGAACCACCTGCCACGCATTGGGAAGGCAGCGTCACTGTTGCCATAGAGACAGCGCCAGTCTCCCTTCAGTTTTCTCCATATTTCCATCTCCTACCGCCCCCCTTCCTCCCCTCTTCTTTTTCCTTCAACCAAGGACCACCTGCGTCATTTCTCACCTGCTTCCAGACTTGCGTTCTTGAGAATTCTGCGTTATTCCTGTGCTTCCTTCGTCATTGCTTGCTTGCTTATACCCCCTCCATCCTCCCCCTCCCGCACCCTCCACCTATCTCTCTCGCTCGTTCGCTTTCCCTTCCCCCGCTCTGTGTGTGTGTGTGTGTTCTTCCTGATACGACCGTGATTCTCTGTCTTTCCCTGTCTGTCTTT
>NC_134896.1:30249847-30257347 GCF_041734735.1 Babylonia areolata
ATATTTGCTAAGCTGTTCCATGTTGTGCTGGGGTGTCTTTTGTATTTTGATGTGCTGTGCTTTTGTTGCATGGGATTTTCATCAAATCATTCCGTGATTCCGGTGATAATTGTCGCCTTAGTGTGTCATCTGCGTCCAGCTTTTTTCTCTTTTGAAAAAAAAAAAAAAAAAAATCAGCTGATGACATTTCTTTCGTCGTAAAATCATGCCTGGATATACTGCGACGCATGCAGATTGTTGAAGATGAAGCGCTGTTCTGAGCGATACTCTTGACACGCCCACCACACACACACACACATGCACGCACGCATGCATGCACGCAATCACGAACCCACCACCATCGTTTAGGGTGAGGTGTACGGAGATGTAATCTTAATCTTAAAAGAAGAATTAAAGCCATTTCGCGTCGCCATTTTCATTTCTGTGCTTCCATGAGGGAGGGCAGTGTTCCCCCCGCCATTCATTCCATCAGTACCAGGTTCACCTGTATACTAGTAGGTATATGTATATGTATGTGTATTTATGCATAGCTGTATGTGTACATATAATGCATAATATGTGTATTAGTTGTATCACGCCTTACTATATTACCAATTAGAGGGAATATGTTGACACATATGATGTTCCATTCGTTTTATGGAAGTCACCACATGATTTGTGTTCCTTTTCAGTTGTGGTTGACGCACGTTAGGTAAGCAAAGTGTCATCAATTCCATGCTGGTGCAAAGTATAATGCGTATTACTTGCTACAACATTACATTGTAATCAATACATCAGTGATGGAAGTATTTTTACCTTAACCTTGGAAAGAAGTGAAGACTTTTTTCTATTAAAGAAAAAAAGAAAAAGAGTTGACCTTCTCCTTTTTCTCTTCTGCCTCATCCGTCTCCCTGAAAAGCGACATCCACGTCGTAACCAGTCATCGTCATCCTCGTCACCCTCGCATATCGTCATCGATCGGACGATCAAGTGAAAACGACATTTACTGCTGTGACTCCTTCCACCTCCAGCGCTCGCTCTGTCACTTGATCTCTATGGCCCGCATTTTTATGTTTTACAAACAAAATAACATCTACATTGTGACAGCAGCAGTAGTGGCAGATGCAGCAGCAGCAGCAGCAGTAATGGTAGCAGCAAAACTTGTGACAGCAGCAGTAATGGGAGCAGCAAAACTTGTGTGACAGCAGCAGCAGTAATGGTAGCAGCAAAACTTGTGACAGCAGAAGCAGCAGCAGTAATGGTAGCAGCAAAACTTGTGACAGCAGCAGCAGCAGCAGTTATGGTAGCAGCAAAACGTGTGACAGCAGCAGCCGTTGTAGCAACAGTTGCCATAGATCTGACAGCACCAGCTGGTACTCACTGTCAAAGTGTAAAACATGATCATCCTAATAACACTCTCTGCTTTCCCGTTTTGTGAGAACCGTCTGTCTTCATAACCCTTCACGTATCGCATATTAAAGAAATAATCATCCGTGTTCGTAACGATAACTTATTCACTCATTCAAAATTTGTATCATTATTATTATTATTATTAGCATTTACGCCTGATATTGAAAATAAGCCCTAGGCGTTTACAAATAGAATATATATGTTAATATCAAAAAGGAAAAATTGAACACAAGATACTAACCATCACTGAAAACTATTCAACCCCCCCCCTCCACACACACACACACACAATACACACAAGCACAAGCGCACGCGCACGCACACAAGTCATAGCACATAACCGTAAACAGTACACAATATAAAAAAGGCCACCAACAAATTCTGAAACTATCAAAACTCACTCACTCACATCATCAATGCGCCCATCTTCTCATTTGTTTCATGATATTTTCGTTATGTATTCACTGAAAACCTAGCGACCGAGAGAGGCGTATCATGCGTCTGTGCTGAGTGTGTCTACTATCGTAGACACTGTTCGGTTTTGTTTTTTGTTTGTTTGTTTTTCTTGTGTGTGTGTGTGTGTGTGTGTGTGTGTGTGTGTGTGTGTGTGTGTGTGTGTGTGTGTGTGTGTTTACATGATGACCAACAGTTATGAAACATTTTCCATTATTTTCACAAATATCTTCTCATGTTCACCAAGAACACCGTGTGCTTTTCCTGCTTGCAAACAAACAAAGCAGATCCACTGCCGATGGAACAGTTAACCACTTACTCGTTTTCACAACATATTTTCCTATCACGCCTTAAAATCCAAGCACATTTTGTGCGTATACTTTTGCTGACATCTCTGCTGTTTTAAGTGCCATCGAACCACGGGAATCTGTTATTACCGACTGTAACGGAGCATTTAGGAAAGTAAACAACACGTTTCATACAACTGATGTTTTGCTATACCTTTCGGATGTATTTTGAGGACGACACTTGTTTTTCACAACAATATTGGAGGTGTGTGTGTGTGTGGGTGTGTGTGTGTGTGTGTGTGTGAGTGCGCGCGCGCGCGCATGTGTGTGTGTGTGAGTGAGTGAGGGTGCGTGCGTGCGTGCATGCTCGCGCACCTTTGTCTCCCTATGCTTTGAGTGCTTACAAACCGAACACAACTTTCCTGGTTCCACTAATTCTGATTCGTTAACGCTAATGCACTCGCCCGCCCCCCTCCTTCCCACCAAGTCTCCTCTTTCTCTCTGCGTCTTCTTTCAGTGGCAGGTGGGCATAGCTCATTGCTCCCGCCCCTCAGAGCATGGCAGTCATCATCATCATCTCTCTCTCTCTCTCTCTCTCTCTCTCACACACACACACACACACACACACACACACACACACACACACATGGCCACCCTGCGGTGTTCTCCTGATGAAGATGACCACTGACCGCTCTGTTTCAAAGCCCACTCACTGATGACTCGGCCGCCTTTGGCAAAGCAAAGCGCCCTCCTCTCAGCTCAGACCAGCACCAACCACCCGCAACTCGAGTTAGCCAGGAAACGGGGAGTTAGTTCCCTTCTCCCGTTTCCTCGGCCACCAGACTCTGAGGCTTTTGTCCGAGCTCGGAGATAAACTTAATGGCCGTTTTAATGGTTGTTTGTCCATCTCTGGAGGCCACTGGGGGCCTGCAGGTGGCAGAGAATATATCATAACACATCCGTTCTGCATCAATGACGTACTTATTGGCCTGTGCCTCCTCCACTAAGCCATCAGCAGCTCTGTACGTCGTCTGTCGGTCTCACGTGACATGTCGACAGGTGGTGTTGGGATTCCGGCCACAGTGTTACTGCACATCTTGAGAATGGAAGCCTGACATCTGTCCGTGGGCGCTTCAGAAGGTCTTCGCCTTCTTCTTCTTCTTCTACACAGACGAGCTGTTCACGACAACATTCCTCCAGGTCTGTCGGTTGATCGTCAAAGCCTGGGTCTCTGCAACTGGTTTTCCTGTCCATTCTGCGATGTTGTCTGTCAGAAGGTACAGGAAACCAAACAAGGAAACTTTCACGAAGTCCGTTCATAGGGCGTTCATTCTGGTGTGTTCACACAGCAACAAAAGCAGAAGAAATATCAAAACACAAACCAGCATTTATTTCAAGACTGACACAGTCTTTGATCGTGAACACGCCCCGAAGAACACACACAGATGAAACAAAGCGGCGTTGCCTCAGTGTGTTGGCACGGCTTTGAAGGCTCCCGCGTCGTTGGACGTAAAAAAAAAAAGTCAAAGTGGACCTCAGCCAGTTTGCTGGTATTACCCATAACGTCTGTTGACATGTCTGACAGGCTTCCTCCACTGTTTGCCGCCAGTTCATTTTGGGCCGAGTATTCGGGAACGAAAGGAATCCATAACGTGGCAAAGTTGCCACCAACCTTCAGGTTTCTACTCTCAGATTTCACCTCAATGCCAATGTGAGCATTTCGTCAGTGAGTCGACGGCTGCAACGCCTCGATATTTCCGTTGAAACCTGCCTTAACTTCTGAAGACATGGAACCTGGACAGTGCGCCAGATTTCAGCCAGACCGGTAAAGGAATATAGGTGTGAATAACATTTCGATGATTGACGGACAGACTGAAAGACAGAACACACAGACACACATGCAGAGCGAATCCTATACCCCCCACCCCCACCCCCCTCCCCAATTCTCCTCCACTCAACTGTTGACCGCCGTTTTTTCTCTGTCTCTGGACTTTGCAGTTGGAATGAACTTCCTCTTTCGCTTCGTCAAGTCTCCACACTCAGCTCGCTTTGATCTGTCTCTGCACAAGATTCAGTGCTATATAAATACTATTATTATTATTATTATTATTATTATTATAAAGGGGCCATGTAAGAGGGGGTTAGATATTGAAAAGGGGCCTCTTGCCCACAGAGAGAGAGAGAGACAGAGAGAGAGAGAAAGAGAGAGAGAGAGAGAGAGAGAGAGAGAGAGAGAGAGCAGAAGATAATGTGAGACTAAAGTTCGGTTTTATCGACAAAACATAAAAGTGCGGCGGTGAACTGAACAAAGACATGATCATCCGGCTGGACAAACGTCAGTCAGACCAGTGTCTTGCAAACACCTGTACCTGTTTGTCACCTGCCTCCTTGTCTGCTTCATCTCTTCTCTCCGCCCCCCCCCACCCCCCCACCACCACCTCCCCTCCCCCATCCTCCCGCCCCCAAATCCCCACCCTCCTTTTCTGTGGAGGACTGTAACGTTAAAACTGAACTGATCAATGTTCATCATTGTTTTTTTTTCTGTCTGGCGGATAAATCTCCTGGTGAGTGCAACGATGCCTCCATCTTCGATAATCTTTTAAGTACAACACAGAAAACCGCAGTACTCTGAAATCTTTTCTGTTTGGGGTGTGGTCATTAGGTGGCATTAACAAACTAGTTTACCCGCCGTTTCAGTAAAGCTGTACTCTGCATGCGTTTAGCCCTTTGTCAAAACAGACAAAAAAAATCGAACGTAGGCTTCCAGACAACATCTTTTAAGGGCATCCATTTTGTACTTATGAATGTCGTCATTTGGGACCAAATCCTGTGGGCAGTGATTACCCATTGTCCTAACTTCTCTCTGGCTGCCATCTTTAGTCCGAACAGCCTCTAAACCCTGTACTTATCTTGTGCGTAACTGTTCCCGCAGAACATTGAATCTTTTTTTTTTCTTTTTTAATAACTTTCATACACTTACTATCGCTCTTGTTGATAAATTTGGCTATCTAATCCGTTTGGTAAGAACATAACACCACACTTTCGTGGGAGCTGAGTTCTGAAATATTTTAGGCGAGCCATCTCTGTTGTTTTCTTACCAAAAACAGTGCGCCTTATGTAAAGGAAAATCTGGAAGGCTGCATCATTATGAACTTCATCTAATATCGCTATTTTCGAATATAACTACTGTGCCTGATTAGGACAGTCATTAATCCAGTGCTGGTAGAGAAATATCACGGCTTTCACTGCTATTATTGTTCGGTTGCTGCTGCTGGTATTTCTGCTGCTGCTTCTGCTACAGCTACTGCTAGTTCTTCTACCGTCACCTCCGTTACTGCTTCACTTCCACAACCGCATCTTCTAGCTACTGGCTACTGCTATTACTGATGTTACTACTATTACAGTCACTATTACTTCCATTGCCACCGCCACTTTTACTATTTCACTTCTGCATTCACACCTACTATAATAACTGCGGCAATTTCCTCTGTCACTACTGCTGCTGCTCCTCCTCATCCTAATTACTACTTTTGTTTGCAGTTTAGTCAAGTTGCAAGTATTGTACTGTGTTGTGTTGTGTGTGTGTGTGTGTGTGTGTGTGTGTGTGTGTGTGTGTGTGTGCGTGCGTGCGTGCGAGCGTGTGTGTGTGTGTGTGTGTGTGTGTGTGAGAGAGAGAGAGAGAGAGAGAGAGAGAGAGAGAGAGAGCGCAAGAACCTATCAAACGTTTCTATGATATCGTCAAGACTTATCAAACTTTTCAGTGACAACACGAAGAATTGATCAAACTGTCCAGTGAAACCACCAAGAACTTATCAAACTCCTCAATGACACAAATCAAAACTGCTCAATGACCCGACCAAGACTATATTAAAGTATTCAATGACCTCAGCAAGAACTTATCAAACTGATCAATGGAACCAACAAGAACTTATCAAATTCCTCACTGACACCACCAAGAACTTTTTATTTTATTTTATTATTATTATTATTTTAGAAGCAATAACTTTATTTAACAAATATTACAATTTGTCTCATTTGTTACATATTTCACCTAAATGGACTCTCCCCTTTAGATGATATTTGTACAGATCACTCTACTTCAAACACCAATACCATCCCAACCAAAAAACATGATGTACTTACTTCAATTTGGATTGGAAAAACGCACATAGAACAAGGGGAGAGCATTGACGGGTCAGTCTGAATCCATCATTACAATCACGTTGCTCTCGACGTAACTCTGTTGGAAACTATTCTGTGCCGTTTGTTGGACATGGCTGTGATCTAGTTTTCTGTTTGAAAGACACTTTTAGAACTATAAAACCATCTACATTTTTCAGTGTTTTCCTTTAACAGTGCCGTTTTTTGTTTGTTTGTTTGTTTTTGGGGGGATGGTGTTTTGTTTTTTGTTTGTTTGTTGGTTGTTGTTTTTTCAGCTCCACCAAGAACTTAAACTCTTCAGTGACACCACCAAGACTTGCCAAACTCTTGGAGACACCACCGCAGTGATTTCCCAGCAAGACATTGTCGTCAGAAAGTCACTCCAGTACAGCTCTCTCCGAATCTCTGTGAATCTCTGGCATGCCAGTTTCAGTCTCTAGAGTATAAAGAGGCTGTCCCATGTGCGGACAAGCCAACATACGCTTCACCCTATCTGACAAGCCACGAGATCAAAAGTGTGAAAAGAAGATCAGAGAGACTGGTTGACTAACTGATGACGTTTACTTCCAAACGTAACAGGTCATACAAAGTGTACGAGTGTTCGGGGTTTTGTTGTTGTTTGTTTATTTATATTTTTCAAGCGCTCGCCCTGACAAAAACACGTGTGGGTGGCACGAATAGTGCATGATACTGTTCAAAGCCAAGATGGGAGTAATGGGAAGGGGCAAGGGCTACAGTAGTGGTGGGGAGGGGGGTCAGCAACAGCTACAACATTGACAAGCCAGTCAAGAACCTAATCCAGGAACAACTCTTTCAAGACAGAGGCAGGGGGGGACAGAGAAAAAGGACAAGAGAAAGAGAGAGAGACAGAGAGAGAATAACAGAGAGACAGACAGACAAAGAAACTGAGGGAGAGAGAGAGGGAAAGAAAGACAAACTGACAGAGACAGAGAAACTATTCAGTTTCGATTCCACGGGGGTGTCAAAGCGTTCTGGGTTGAACCATATACACCACATCACATGCTGTTGTTTAAAAAAGAAAAGAAAATGCAGATGCCTCATCTTCGCATAAACCCAACGCGCTAATTAGGCCTTGAGAGTCTAGGTTAGGTTTGTGTAAAACAAAAAATCAACATAAAAAAAATGAAAAAAATAGATGAAACATAAAATGAGATAAATTACAATATTAAAAACAACAACCCCCCCCCCC
>NC_134896.1:30264847-30344847 GCF_041734735.1 Babylonia areolata
AGGAGTGGGGGAAGGGGGAGGGGATGGGAGGCCGCGGCGGGGACGGGGAGGAGGAGGGAAGCTCCAGGCAGACAACCAGTCCGACGTGGTCCGCCGGGCAGCGGCAGTGGTGGTGAGGGTGCCATGGTAGGGGGGATCAGTGGGGACGTTGGTGGAGGTGGTGGTGGTCCTGACTGCACGGGGGAGATGGAGGGGGTGATGACCTCTAAACAGCTGGCTGTCCCTGCACAACACACACACACACACATGACGGTAGTAGCACTCTACTAGTACATCACAACGGCCGTATCAGTGGCACAGCTGACCAAACAAACTGAACTGACCACACAAGACACCCAAACAAATGACCATCGCTCACGTGAAAACTATTTTCGTGTTTCACTGGTTTAAAACACACACGTACACAAACAACTGTTCACAGTTTTCATCCGCATTGACACGCTTTTGTGGTTAGCCACTAGCCGGGTTATTTCGATTCGTGAACATCTATCTAATATGATACACATTTTTATGAATAACCGGCACATCGACTGTTTGGACTCTACGCGTCTTTCATTTTTCTATACTCTAATACATTCACTTATTTGTTTATTCGGTTTACTGATCTTAGTTCATTTTGTGTTAATGATTTGGCTTTCAAGGTCTGACAAGCGATCTGGGTTTATGTAAAGGCCATACACCTGATTTTTTTTGTGTCCCAAAGCAGTATGTGGTGTAGCGTGTATGGATCTGTTTGCACGCTTTGACACCTCCTTGAAACTGAAACAGCAACACACTAACGTAAGCAGCGAGAATGCCAAATGTTTATTTCGGACGCTGGGGAATCTGGGGAATGCGGATTCGGCACTCAAATCAACTGTGCCAGTCGTGACTTGGGAGAATTTCATGGTCAACGCACACAGGCAGTAAGCTGGACAATAAAGACTGGACGAAAAATGAAGGAATGAGTGGTGGGAGTCGGGTGGGGGATTCTAGGAAAGACAGCGTTATATCGTATGGCTACTTCTCGATCGTCGTTGCAAGCTCATGAAAGACCGAAAGAAATATTTCTACGCCCCCCATCCCCTTTCCATCACACTCCCTTATCTTTCCTTCTCCTCGCACACACACACACACACACACACACACACACACGCACGCACGCACGCACACACAGAGATAATTTATCGTGCGGCAGAATATTTTTTGCGTGAACGTAAAACTGAAACAAACCCAAAACAAACAAAAAAGTGAATGAATCGCAAAATTCATAAAAAATCGAACAGATTAAGTGTACAGTCCTCTTCAAATAAACTGCTTATATCACAGTAATGATATGGTGGAGAAGGCATGAAAATATCCATGTCTCATGAAGCGCATACAGGAGTGTGCTGTAGAAATTCTTCTTCTTCTTCTTTACACCATTCATGCCAAGTGTCAACACATGAAATTCTTCTTAGACATTGATTATTTGTTCTGCATCTATCAATTCCATTTGCACACCCAAACACAAATATTAATTCACTCCTAATTCAGTTTTTAAAAAGCCTGATCTGTGAAGTTAGTTAGTTCAGTCATTGGTTCAATGACCAATTAAGTACACAACAGGCATGACCTGTCAACATGTACAAATCATGACTTGTTTACAGTCATGGGACACAAAAACTTGAACATCATTTGTCTAAAACCACGTTGCGTTAGTCCAAACAACAGCAGCTTTTTGTGTTAAAAAAAATATATAAAAAAGATTGCTTTTAAAAGATCCTATAATTTGGACATAACAAACTCAGTATTTCTTTATTGAAAATTTGCAAGCCAAAGCAACCAGTGAATCGTTTGACTGAAAAGTCGAAATACTAAATATACTTCTCTACTGAAAACTCCTTCCAAAACTTCCAAAGAATTAATTCAATGTTATAAGTGGGAGATATCAGATGATCATAAAGGTCTGAACATAAAATATTCTTTCACATTTTAAGGGGATTGTTTTTTTTCATGGCGTTTTTGCACATTTAACTTTGCTCCGTTTCTTTCAGCAAACAAAGACTGAACAAATGAACGCCCCAGTACAACCAGACGCCTGAAAGCAGTCAGATTCTGAACTCACTCGTGATCCCTGGCAGTTTGTGCAGGCACCTGACCCTCGCTGTGGTCTCCACATTTCTGGCTGCTTCCACGCAGGGACACAGTGTGTTTCTTCCTTTCTTAGTGTTCTGTTTGTTATCTTCACTACTCGTTTGAAACCCATACCAGCCCTTCGTGAACAATCAGGTCTCGTTGGGAGCTGATGCTGGTGCCATTCCTTTTGCCGCCTTGTCGAAGTGGTCTGTTACACGAAAAACGTCGCCGCTTTGTGTGTCCACTTCCAGCTCGTCCTCCGATGCCGTTTCTGCTCCCAGCTCTGCTAAGTCTGGACTAATATCCGAGATACTGTCAAAAGCCAGACTGAAGTCTGTAGGGTCTTCACGAAGAGAAAACGCTACGGGACAGAAAAGAAAGTGTGATCGATATAACCAGGTTCCTCTACAATACGAATCATTTCCGAAACGCCTTGCGCAGCTATTTCTTCAGCGTCTAAATATACTTCGACTCTAAGTCGACCCATTTCCAAGACTCTTTGGGAAGCTATTTCTTCAGTGTTTATATATACTTTGTCTGCAAGTCGACCCATTTCCAAAACAGTGCCAGAAACTGCATCTATACATCTAACTCCTTCTCCATTAGTATACATTTCAAAACCGCAGTTTTGTATATCAACATCTGCATGTTAGGTTCTTCTCCAAGTGGACCCAGTCCCAAAATGCCAGAAGCCACAGCTTCTGCCTTACGCCCTCCTACTGGATCCGTTTCAGAAACGTTACTGTTGGGTGTAACAATCTCTGGCTTCAGTTCGTCTTCACGTGGACCAATTCCTACAGTGACGTTTGAACCAAAACTAACAACAACACGTCCATGGTCTCTGTGTAGACTTTACTTGTAAACCGTCGCTGGAAGTGCTGGGTCCTTCTTGTGCATGTCTTTTTCGAATTGTCTGTGGCTCCGAAGGCGACTAAATCCACTGTCGTCTCCGAGCTCAAGACAACTGGATCATCCTCTCCTGAGGACATTTATTGTCTATTTCGGGAACTCCGACCTCTATCAGAAGTACAGGCGAAGTAATCAAGAAATCAGGAAACACAACATGTGCACCAAACCGAAACAGCTATCGTTCTTATAATAAACTGGAGTTGTCTGAAACGCGAACTTATTCCAGACAACAGCGTGCTGAATGTAGATTTTTCTTTTTTTTACAAGTCTTCCTTTTCTTTCGGCTTGTACTCTCACAGATAACCGCCGATACCATTTTCGTTGTCAAATTTGTGATACGGGTTTTCTTTAAGACGAAAGGAAGGAGAGTAGGCACATCAAGCGTACACTGGTGAGAGACAGAGATAGAGGGGGGGGGGGGGGGGGGGGTAGGGTGCTAATAATGGTAAAGTTTAATTAAGACATTTCTCCAACAAAATACCCATGAGGACATTTCAGACAAGGACGAGAAAGCCCTGCTGCTGTTCTACAAGGGCCATTCTGGTGAGAAACTTCATCACAAAAACATCGGCTTTTCTACACGAAAGTAGCAATTGTTCAGGTGCGCGCAGTATCAGGTGTTAATAATTATCATTAATAAACTCAATCCAAATATGTTTGGATGTTTATAGTCCCGTGCACAAAGCATAGGCGAAACAAGCGTACTTGTCAGTCTGCAGGAAAAACGTGGTGCACCGTTCAGGTCGTGTTCCTGCAGATATAACATCATCCTTTGTGGTCGTGTTCCTGCCAATAAAACATCATCCTTTCTGGTCCTGTTCCTGCCGATATAACATCATCCTTTCTGGTCGTGTTCCTGCCGATATAACATCATCCTTTCTGGTCGTGTTCCTGCCGATATAACATCATCCTTTCTGGTCGTGTTCCTGCCGATATAACATCATCCTTTCTGGTCGTGTTCCTGCCAATATAACATCATCCTTTCTGGTCGTGTTCCTGCCGATATAACATCATCCTTTCTGGTCGTGTTCCTGCCAATAAAACATCATCCTTTCTGGTCGTGTTCCTGCCGATATAACATCATCCTTTCTGGTCCTGTTCCTGCCAATAAAACATCATCCTTTCTGGTCGTGTTCCTGCCGATATAACATCATCCTTTCTGGTCGTGTTCCTGTTCCTGCCGATATAACATCATCCTTTCTGGTCGTGTTCCTGCCAATAAAACATCATCCTTTCTGGTCCTGTTCCTGCCGATATAACATCATCCTTTCTGGTCGTGTTCCTGCCGATATAACATCATCCTTTCTGATCGTGTTCCTGCCAATATAACATCATCCTTTCATGTCGTTTTCCTGCCAATATAACATCATCCTTTGTGGTCGTGTTCCTGCCAACATAACATCATCCTTTCTGGTCGTTTTCCTGCCGATATAACATCATCCTTTCTGGTGGTGTTCCTGCCAATATAACATCATCCTGTCTAGCTGTGTTCCTGCAAGTATAACATCATCCTTTGTGGTCGTGTTTCTGCCGATATAACATCATCCTTTGTGGTCGTCTTCCTGCCAATATAGCATCATCCTTTCTGGATGTGTTCCCACCGATATAACATCATCCTCTCTAGCTGTGTTCCTGCCGATATAACATCATCCTTTCTGGTCGTGTTCCTGCGAACATTATTCTTTCTGGTCGTGTTCCTGCCAATATAACATCACCCTGTCTAGCTATGTTCCTGCCAATATAACATCATCCTTTGTGGTCGTGTTCCTGCCAATATAACATCATCCTGTCTAGCTGTGTTCCTGCCAATATAACATCATCCTTTGTGGTCGTGTTCCTGCCAATATAACATCATCCTTTGTGGTCGTGTTCCTGCCAATATAACATCATCCTTTCTGGTCGTGTTCCTGCCAATATAACATCATCCTTTGTGGTCGTGTTCCTGCCAATATAACATCATCCTGTCTAGCTGTGTTCCTGCCAATATAACATCATCCTTTGTGCTCGTGTTCCTGCCAATATAACATCATCCTTTGCGGTCGTGTTCCTGCCAATATAACATCATCCTGTCTGGTCGTTTTCCTGCCAATATAACATCATCCTGTCTAGCTGTGTTCCTGCCGATATGACATCATCCTTTGTGGTCGTGTTTCTGCCAACATAACATCATCCTTCATGGTCATGTTCCTGCCGATATAACATCATCCTTTGTGGTCGTGTTCCTGTCAATGTAACATCATCCTTTCTGGTCGTGTTCCTGCCGGTATAACATCATCCTGTCTAGCTGTGTTCCTGCCGATATAACATCATCCTTTGTGGTCGTGTTCCTGCCAATATAACATCATCCTTTGTAGTCGTGTTCCTGCCGGTATAACATCATCCTGTCTAGCTGTGTTCCTGCCGATATAACATCATCCTTTGTGGTCGTGTTCCTGCCAATATAACATCATCCTTTGTAGTCGTGTTCCTGCCATATAACATCATCCTTTGTGGTCGTTTTCCTGCCGATATAACATCATCCTTTGTGGTCGTGTTCCTGCCGATATAACATCATTATTTCCAGCTGTGTTTACTGCCAATATAAAGCCAAACTTTCTGGTCATGTTCTGGCTTAATAACTTATTCCTTTTTGGTCGTGTTCCTGCTGATATAACGTCATACGTGCTGGTCGCGTTTCTGCCGATCTAACGTTATTCATTCTGATCGCCTTCCTGCCGCGATGACGTCATCCTTTCTGGTCGTGTTCCTGCCGATATAACGTCATCCTTTCATGGCGTGCTCCTGCCGATTTAACGTCGTCCTTTCATGTCGTGCTCCTGCCGATTTAACGTCGTCCTTTCATGTCGTGCTCCTGCCGATTTAACGTCGTCCTTTCATGTCGTGCTCCTGCCGATTTAACGTCGTCCTTCCATGTCGTGATTCTGCCGATTTAACTTCATCCTTTCATGTCGTGCTCCTGCCGATTTAACGTCGTCCTTTCATGTCGTGATTCTGCCGATTTAACTTCATCCTTTCATGTCGTGCTCCTGCCGATTTAACGTCGTCCTTTCATGTCGTGATTCTGCCGATTTAACGTCGTCCTTTCATGTCGTGCTCCTGCCGTTTTAACGTCGTCCTTTCATGTCGTGGTTGTGCCGATATAACGCTATCCTTTCTGGAAGTGAACCCGCCTGAATATGGTCATCATTTCTGGTCGTATTCCTGCCGATATGACAGTATCCTTTCTATCCGTGTTTCTGCCGATATAGCTCTACGTTTTCCCGTCGTGTTACATCTATCATAATGTCATAATATGTCTTTCAAACTGATATGGTTTCACTTTCATCATGATTATATGGTTTGATCTTCAAATCGGTTATTATATTTCAACTGACTTCCACTACTTTCTATTTCTAATTTGTCAGCTGGACCAGTCCATTCCGATTTCTGTCATGTGTAATAGTTCAGAGCTCGATTTGTATGCAAAATGAGAAAAAAAATACACATATGTAACACACACACACACACACACACACACATATATATATATATATATATATATATATATATATATATATATATATATATATATATATCGAGAGAGAGAGGGAGAGAAACACACACACACACACACACATATATATATATATATATATATATATATATATATATATATATATGTGTGTGTGTGTGTGTGTGTGTGTATGTGTGTGTGTGTGTGTATGTGTGTGTGTGTATATATATATATATATATATATGTGTGTGTGTGTGTGTGTGTGTGTGTGTGTGTGATAGACTTTCATCTTGGAGAGAACTTTGATTCGGTGTTCATTGCAGTAACCCAGCACCTCAAGGCCACGAAGGTAAACTGAACACATCAGACGTCTCATGGCCAGGACTCGCCGCTATTTTTCCAACCTGTCGTCGTTGTCGTAAATGAAGCCTTGATGCTTTCTCTTAATATTCCTTCTCCCGTTTCCTTACCGTTCCACAAAAATCCTTTGAACTATCTTCTGATTCATACAAGGTTGCTTTCTGTGTTCCTGGTCATCCGATCCCGTTTTCTTCATTGTCTTTTTTGAAGCCAAGGCCGAAACCAGCGTATGCATTTATCGTAAAGGGAAATCCCTACCTCTTTCCTCGCGCTGTATAATGCCTTTGAAATCAAGTCATAATTATTACTGTTGGACAATACAATTTCCACCGGTGTGACAGTCTGATTTTCAAATGCCATTTTGCGGCCATGACCTCCACACTTTTCTGACTCAGCTGGTTTGTGAACCAACAAATTTTCTGATTCATTTAAATACATGTCTCTCTTTCTTACTTATCTATCTACATGTACAATCTTATTTCACTTCTGGGTTCTAAGCCGACTTTTAAGGCCATTTCGGGATTGAAAACACGTCGAACAAATGATCACCATTTCTTGACAGGCGAATCGGAAATAGGCAAGTCGGGGCAGCAGACGAATGAGGAATCAAATAGAGTAACGTCATACAAACCAGAATTAATAATGATAATAATAATGATGATAATATTGATGATAAAGATGATGATGATAATTGTTACTGTTGTTGATAATAATAATTTTTTTTTTAAAATTATTATTGTTATTATTATAACAATAATGATAATGATGATTATTGTTACTATTATTGTTGTTTTCATTGTTATCATTATCATTCTTAGTAGTAGTTGTAGTAGCAGCAGTAGTATGGAAAGATGAGTAAATAAATAAACAAATAAATAAACAAAAATAAATAAATAAAAACTGCTCGTTGTACTGCACATTATATAGCTTTGTCTCTCACTTATCCCAGTTACGTTTGAATCTAACAATTATGCAGTTTACAGTTTAAAGCTGTTCCCGCTTATTTCAGCGCGCACCATTTTCTCAGTAACACACTGCTGGACTGATTAAAAAAATGAAAAAAAAAGAAAAAAAAGAAAAGAAAAAGAAAAAAAAAGCTCAGCATTTCTTTGGTGTTTTTAAACACTTACAGAAGAAAAATGATCGTTCTGCAAATTGTAACAAAAGCAAAAGAAAACAAAAAACACCCTGTATAAATCTTGGCAACAAATCCATAGGAAGCAATACAACTTTTCCCGTGGCAACATCAGTTTTGTGCTCGATGATGAAAATCATTCTTTATTCGTTTTATGTCTATTTCATTATTCATTTTGTTTGATCTTTTTTTAAAATTATTTTATTGATAAATGTTAGTGCTCATTACGCCACACATCCCTCGGCCCCCTCCAGACCCAGAGGCATATATATATATATATAGATACAGAGGCATATATGTGCACAACAGGCTGCTAACTTGACAGCTGCCATGGGCACATATCATTCCTGTTATTCAGTCAGGTTTTAATCACGCGCACACTTACACAAATACATTAGTTTCTGTCTAAAGTCACATCAGTGAAGAGACGTTAGATTGATTATCAACCATATTAGAGTGGACTTTTTCTGCAGAATTTTGTCAAGGACAACCTTTTTTTTTTCGTTGCAGTGGGTTCAGTAACGCAAATCAATCATCCATGATAATTATTTGCCTGTATGTACACTGAACAATGTACAGTTTGGGGCTTTTCCATGTAATATAAAAATATCTCCGCGTTTTAAAAATTTATTCTTGACATGTAGTTTCCCGTCTTTGCCTAGTACCAAACGAGTCTCGCCAGGCAAAAACATTTTTCTCCATTACTGATCTACTGTGGTGTGCAGTGCAGACCCACACCATGCCAAGTTCTTGTTAGCCTGTTTGCCTTCGATAACACTTTTTTTTTTTTTTTTTTTTGTAACGGAATGAATTCATGTACATCTCCATTTTTCTTATGCAGACAGTTCCACACAATCTAGTTCGTCAAGTTGGATCAGGACTTATTCCAAAGGCTTTCGACGTTCATCTTTCACAATCTGAATCATTCACCGATTTGTCTTCGAGTCTGTCGGCCTTCATCGATTGTAGTTGGATTCTCTGCTTTCTTTCAGATTTTCTCGATCTATAAATGTGGCGATCATATATCGATGATTCTCCAGTAATTTCGCCGTTTGTGGACAGTTAAGCCTCGTCCTTTTGAAACTTTTTTTGTGTGTGTGTGTCGTACACTATATGTCAGATTTTATGACAGAAATAAATCTATAGACACCGACAATAACAATGAAACCTTCGCCTTTTTTATGTACCAGGTACTCTCCCTTAAATAAAACATGTGAAAATGCATGTTTTAGGAGTTGTAAGTGTCGTTAAAAATAAATAAATAAAAAAATTTTAAAAGAAAAGAAAAAAAGCGCGCGATCAAAATGAGCTTGTAACGGCGCTTCATGACAGCTATTTTGTTCGCAATAGTTTTTAGCCAAAAGCGTATATTTAGCGGCTGGGCGTGAGACCACAAGGCCATAGGGGTGGAGGGGGCTGGTGCACGTATCCCCCAAAATAATAATGGAATACAGAACAATAACAATAATAATACTAATAATAATAATAACAACAACAACAACAACAATAATAATAATAATAATAACAATGATAATAACAATAAGAAAACTGTAGAATTGTTCGTTTATTTTTCGTCTATTCATTTATAGTCTGTTAATCTAAGATGATATTAGACTTAAAATAAATATCATTATCATTATTTGTATTATTATTATTATTATTATTATTATTATTATTATTTCTATAATTTCTGTAGAATTGTGATTTGGTAGTTACGTTTTGCAAACACCGTCCATGGCTACATCTTTATCCACGCCACATGTGTTCATGGCCTTTTTCTTTTTTCTTTTCTCCGTGGACACGTTTCACCGCGGACACACTGACAAAGAAGAAGATTGGGGGGAGAGAGAGAGAGAGAGAGAGAGAGAGAGAGAGAGAGAGAGAGAGAGAGAGAATCCGTATACTGCCGAGTTTCGAACGACTACACAGTTTCGGTACACTTCGCGTCATATATGCATTCACTGCACGGGGAACGTTCCCGGCATTTACACTGCGGAGTCCATGTCTGTTCGATCCTGGACGTTCAAGAACGTTGATGACTCGAATGTAAGCCTTTTTCCCCACGCCACCACCCCTCTTGAAACACAATTCTTGTAATATATTACCTACTTCTCTTTTTATAGCATTATAAGATGAAATGAGAATTAGAAGGAACCCCGGAAAGAGTTCTTAAGTTCAGAGAGACAGACATACAGAGGCGATGGAGTCTCCCGTCGGTCCCACGGATGAATAAGCAGGCAGGCTTATCTGTCGGTGTGTGTCCTCATATGGGAGAAGAGGCCGATTCTGGATGCGCAGCACTTCCCACAAGTGTTGCAAGGGAAAACGTCTCCAGAAGTTGAGCCCTGCTTCCTTCGCTCACGCTTCTCCTTAATGGCCAGCGTTGTCTTGTTTTCAAATGTCTTTATGCCACTAGAGCACAGCATCCTCCAGCGACAGCGGTCAAGGGCATCAGTTTCCCAGGATGCGATGTCTATGTCACAGGCTTTCAGGTTTGTCTTCAAGGTGTCCTTGAAGCGCTTGCAGGGTCTTCCAAGTTCACGGTGGCCTTCCTTCAGCTGGCCATACAAAAGCACCTTCGGGATCCTGCTGTCTGGCATGCGGACAACGTGTCCTGTCCATCGTAGCTGGCACTGGGTCAGCAGGCTTTCGATGCTGAGCAGGCCGCTCCTCCCTGACCAGCACAGATGACTTTTTTTTAGCGAGGAGGAGTTGAAGCAAGCAGACTCAATAAATACACCGAGCATTTATCTTGAACCAGACACTAATAACATGTAATAATATATTATAAAGAAAGAAAGAAAGACTTAAACAACAAACAAAAGAAAGAAAATGTGCACGTTCACGGAGAGGAACACACACACCATAAAACGCCTGTTCCACATCCCACACGTGACGTGACAAACAACGGACTTTGGCCAAAAGAACAGATAACCTGTGCAGTGACAGTGCAGACCCAATAAAACAGCGGCAGCCCAATCACGACTGTCAAGATGATGGTGGGACGGGTGGCTTGCATGTCCACAGCAGCATGCATGCAGCAACATCATTACACACACGGACGATACTTACATCAAGGAGGGGAGAGGGGGCCTCAGGAAAGCGGACACCAACTATCACGAACTATCGATGACGCCAGGCAATAGAATCGTGCGACAGGTTTGGGTTTCAGCACACACTGCACTGCTCTCGGTTTGCACGTGGTGGCGTGACGTTACAACTCCCCGGGAGCTAATAACGGCAACCACGCGGTTCTGGCACTCTTTTACACCGCTTCATCGCCCCCCTCCCCTCCCCCACCCCCCCGCCGCCCCCATCCCCCACCCCCAGGTGGGCAGAGAGACAGTGGGCGGGGCTACAAACGGAGAACAGAACAGAGCGAGCGGAAGGCAGGTCCATCATTCCATCCATACAGCTAGCCAGCCTGAACAGCAAGTGAAACAGTCGTTTATACTTCTTTTCATCGTATTCATTTTTCTTTTTTTTTTTTCTTCTCTCAAAAATTTGAAAAGGCACTAAAGAAATGTCCCAGTCCAATCTAAACTCCCGGTTTCCTGAAAATACTGAGGCAATGTTTAAACAGAAAAGACAACAGAAGAAGAAAAAACAACACACACGTCACAACATCATCCATTCTGCATCAGTCAAAAACACAATGAAAACAAGACTGGGACTGTTGGAAAAGTAAAACACACAGAAATTTAAGAACCTTTCTCTCTCTCTGTGTGATGAATTTCACTATCGTGGTTCAGTTCCAAAACTTTCAGTCACCCCTGATATCTGATTATAAGGCAAGATGTATAAATCTGAGCCAATTAAGCTTTCGTTACTGTTTACTCTCTCTCTCTCTCTCTCTCTCTCTCCTGACAAAAAGAACTTTCCGAACGCATTTCAGAAAGCAAAAGTTAGTCCTATTTACAAAACAACGGACACCTCCGATACTTCTAACAATAGGCCAGTTTCCATTATTCATACTCTTTCTAGAAAAGCACATGAACAAACATATTTCACATCACTCTGATGTCGGTGAACTGTTACATCCAGCTCAGTCTGGTTTCAGACAAAAAACATTCTCGCCACATAGCATTAGTCAATCTGCGCATCAACACTATGGGACTGCGCCAGTGCGAACACCATGAAGCCATTACTGAATCTTCATAAACAGGGGCTCAAGGTGGTACCCCCACCCCCATCCTCCCGCCCGCGTGCAGCTCGTTCAATTATGTGTGTCTGGCTCTCCTGTTTACTCTGTGTGAAGTACTACTTTTGTGATTTTTTTTAATCGTTCATAATACATGTTACTTCTGTTTGCTTTTTATTTACGTTTCTTTTCTATGAAAAGTACTTTTGTATTTATGCAGTAGTTGCCGTCTGCTTCTTTGTTAATAAATGGATTTATTTGTACCAGTATGCACATAGTTCTCAAAACAAACACACACACACACACACACACACATATATATATATATATATATATATATATGTGTGTGTGTGTGTGTGTGTGTATTCGATGATTATAATGCATGTTACTTTGTTTTCCGAGTCTTTGCATTGACCTGATGTTCTTTGAGGTTATCATTGGCTGATATCGTTTTCTCATATTTGCGATCTCTCTCTCTCTCTCTCTCCCTCTCTCTCGTTCACCTGTGATATTCCTTTTTTTCGTATACTTTTTTCATATGCTTATGTAATGATTCTCCCGTTGGTAAAGAGCCTTTTTTCCCATTGTTCTTGTGTGTATCTCTATTAGTATTACTGTTTTCATATTTGCAGCACTTTAGTATTAAATAATCATTATATACTGTGTGTGTGTGTGTATGTGTGTGTGTGTGTGATTGCGCGCGCGCGCGTGTGTGTGTGTCAGTGCGTGTGTGTGTTTGTGTGTGTGTGTGTGTGTGTGCTTGCGTGTGTGTGTTCCTTTTTCCTGTGCATTTTGTTTAAACCATGATTGTGTGTGTGTGTGTGTGTGTGTGTGTGTGCTTGCGTGTGTTTCTTTTTCCTGTGCATTTTATTTACACCATAAGTGTGTGTGTGTGTATGTGTGTGTGTGTGTATTTGTGTGCATGCGTGCGTGCGTGTGTGTGTGTGCGCGCGCGAGCGCGCGTGTCCTTTTTTTTCTTTCCTTCTTTACGCGTCTTATTTTTAGCATGCATATGACTTTATGTAAGGTTAAAAAATGTTGACCCAGTTCAGGGCCGGGACTGGTTGTAAAAAAAATAAATAAATAAAACAAAAATTTTTTAAGTACGCCAATGCTTAGCTGTCATCCTCGAAAATAAGGAAAATTTGCCTTGTCTTGTCTTGTCTCGTCTCGTCTTCTCTCTCTCTCCCTCCCTTCCTCTCTTTTTCAAGGGAAGAAGTTTCGTTTCACGTGCTTTATGGGGGCACTGAAACCATCCACACACAGATCTTTCACACACACCACATGAACAAATAGGTGATGCAAAATAAATAAATAAATAAATAATAAATAAATAAAAATGTATATGAAAAAAGCCATCCCTGGCGAACATTTTCTCTTTGCCCTGAAGGCTGGATGCAAAGAAGCATATGCATGCTTATACTCCTGATACTTATCCTTCTTCCCTCAAAAGGAAGTTCATCCTTTCGTTTGTTCTCTGTCTCTGTGTCTCTGTTTCTGTCTCTCGACAAACACAAACATGTGTTAATCATAGTACTGTACACTATATACCGTTATGAATTTAACAACAGTTCATTTTGAAAAAAAAGAAAAAAAAAAAGAAGAAGCAATAACAACAAAGCAACATCACCACCACCAACAACAACATAAAACAACGTTAAAAATTTGTTGGACTTTAAAAAACCAAGCTTTTTTTTTTTCAAAAGCAACATCACCACCAGTAACACGTTAAAGATTCGTTGTATTCGCTCGGAGATGAACGTCATGGGGCGGGGTCTAGTGTGAACTGTCAGCTTCTATCCACGCCCACTTCCTTGTCTGTCTGTCATCAGTCTCCAGGCCACGCCCCCAAACACTTGGGGAGAGGGGGGTGGGGGGGGGGGAGATTAGCCAGCGATGACCATGCACTGACTGTTGGCTGTAGGAACTAAGTGAACGAGTTATATTTTATTACTAGTAATGATCCATTCCCGGGAAAAGCGAGGTAGAATCATCCAGGTGAACTTTGTTCTGATTTCATTTTTTTTAAAGTGGAACTATGAATCACGTGTTGTTAATCATTTCCTTTTAGTGTGTGTGTGTGTGTGTGTGTGTGTGCGCGCGTGCGCGCGCGCGCCGCTTCAGAGCACATCTCCGACGAGTCCTAGGAGACAGGTATGTTATACATGTATCTGGGTTTCAACAATCATCCTCGGGCAGGTGGGCTGAAGGTGTTGGTCATCTGATCTGAGACGGCTTACTGTTGTGAACTGGGTTTGTCATAGCTTGGACAGCCGCTCCATGGTCTTCACCCTAGTTCTCTCTCATGAGAAGTAAAAATAGAAGAAGGATGGAAAATGAGGAGAAAGAAATTACCGACAATATGACTGATGAAATTAAACATCATGCTTAACATGAAAAAGAATAGAAGGGGGAAAAAAAGAAGAAGAATCTAATGAAAACTGGAAAGCAAAACCAGAAGCGAAGATGGATATGTTTGTTACAAGGAAAGGAGGGGGCGGGGGGGCGGGGGGGGCGGGGGGGGGGGGGCGGGGGGGGGGGGGGGGGGGGGTTGGGGGGTGTGTGTGCAGAAAACAATTATCAGCTTGATGAAATTAAACATCATGTCTTTGAATGAGAGAGAGAGAGAGAGAGAGAGAGAGAGAGAGAGAGAGAGAGAGAGAAAATATCATATTCAAATGAAAACTGAAAAGCAGAACCAAAACCGAAAATATATATACCTCTGAGAGAGACAGGCAGACAGAAACAAAAACACACAGAGAGAGAGGCAGACAGACAGAGAGAAACAGAGAGAGACAGACAGAGAGAAGCAGACAGACATACAGACAGTCAAAGAGAGAGAGAGCAGCAGACAGACAGAGAGAAACAGAGAGAGGCAGAGACAGGGAGAGAGGCAGACAAATAGACAGACAGACAGACAGACAGACAGAGAGAGAGAGAGAGAGAGAGAGAGAGAGAGAACACTGAACACTGAAATGTTTAATGTCATTAGCTAAAAAGCTCCAGTGACATAGTTGGTGCAAATGGTGCAAAACAGATAAAATGGAACAGACAGGAAAAAACAGAACTGAAACGACATAAATAAATAGAGATTTGAGACACTTTGGCACTTTGTCATTAGCTTAAAGTACATGTGACGGGTGTGTGTGTGTGTGTAAGGAGTGGGGGTGGTGGTAATGCACCTTTTTTCAGTTGTTCGTCTCCAAAGTTTGGACAGTACACAGAAAACAAAGTACATATAAATCATATAATAAATATTTACGCATGTGACATCGGCATTCATCATATCAATACAAACATATACTAAAGTACATATAAATCCTGAATTAACTAGTAGTAGTTGGCCTCCTTCGGTCATGGCTGACCATGGATAGAGTATATCCGACCTAATGTCTAATTGGGCTGTCTGCTTGGACCAAGCAGCGTCGCCTGTGACTGTAGAGACCGATGCGAGAGCTGATGCTGATCTGTCGGCTGCCGTCCCTTTTCTGCGAGCTCGCTTTTCTGCTACAGCAGCTGACAGTTTGTCCTCACCAATCCGTAGCTGATTCTTGAGAGTGCTTCTCCATCTGTTGCGGTAATCTGCAAGGTCCTCCCAGGACTCAGTGTTGATCTCAAGCGCCTTCATGTCACGTTTGCAAATGTCTTTGTATCTCAGCTGTCGGCGGCCGATGCTTCTCTGCCCCGTAACGAGCTCTCCATAAAGGATGTCTTTTGGGATGCGACCATCTTCCATGCGGCGAACGTGGCCCAGCCAGAGCAGCCGACGCTGTCTCAGCATGGTATACATGGTCGGCAGGCCAGCGCGAGTCAGGACTTCAGTGTTTGTCACCTTATCTTGCCAGGAGATGCCGAGTATGCGCCGTAGGCTTCTCAGGTGAATTAACTATTTATGGCTCATCATCAAAACCCATCATAACAATACGAACAAAGAAAACAAAGTACATGTAAATCATACAATAAACATTTACGCATGTAACATCGACACACATCATATCAATACAAACATATACTAAAGTACATATAAATTCTGAAATAACTATTTGTGCCTCAGCATCAAAAACCCATTATGTCAATACGAACACATCATATAATTACAATGTCGAGATTGATCATCCAAATGTAACCCTTCCTTTTTATCTATGCTTGTTTCCTCATAGAACCCATACTTATTTTTAATTGATTAATGAGTATTTGGATCGATGATGGACTTTTTCCGAGAGAGACAGACAGACAGGCAGACAGACAAACAAACGTAGGTTAAATAGGCCCATAAATAAAGATCATGCCGTGTAAATGGATATCTGGGATGGCCGAAAGTCTTGGAGCTGAACCGCGATAGTTGAATTTATCTGAAAGAAAACAGAAATAATTTCATAGACTTAATATATATTTATTGGTGTTATGTATTTTGTGTGCGCGTGCGTATGACTGTGTTCTTGTGTGCGTGGGTACGTGCGATTATGTGAGACAGGCTCCACAACTCTGTGTGTGTGTGTGTGTGTGTGTGTGCGCGCGCGTGTGTGGCTTGTTTTCGTCCATCGATAGCTTGAGCGGATTTTTAATTGACTATTTTTAACCTCTTTTCTATGGTGTATATGATTATATTATGTTTGTGTTTATAACGAGCCTGTGGTAGCACAATTTTGTTTACATGTCGAATGGATAAAAAAAAAAAAAAGTATCTCTGATTTGATTTGATTAGATTTGATTTTTCATCATTCACAAAGCTCTTTAAAAGAAGGCTGAGGAAATAACAAAAGAAGAGGCAAAGCCTTCAAGACTCACTTGTAAGTATCTCTGATTTGATTTGATTAGATTTGATTTTTCATCATTCACAAAGCTCTTTAAAAGAAGGCTGAGGAAATAACAAAAGCAGAGGCAAAGCCTTCGAGACTCACTTGTGCTTCGTGCTTTATCAAGTAAAGGAATCATGAAGAGAGAGAAAAAAAAAAGATTAAAAAAATCACACACACAATATACATACACATACTCTGACGCACGCAGGCGTACATAGTTCTCGGTAATTCAAAAAGTGAATTGATTGTGGTATATAAAGGTCTTCTGAGCCCTGGATTTTACTTTAAACGTTCTGTAGCGTCGCCCTGGTGGTAGCGGTTCATATAATTATTAATATGTGTGTCGTCAGTCGTTATCTGCCTGACTTTCTGAACCACTCGCCTTTCATGCAGCTCTTGCATACTAACTTGTCTCACTCCTACAACTTTACTGCATACACTCACGTCATCATTAAAAACTCGCTTACTTCTCACTCCCAAACTGCCATACCAGCACATAAATGAAACTGTCAGCACAGACTCAATAATATAACCAGAGCAGGTACAGATAAAGGGTCTTTTCGAAAATCTATTAACATTTCCATTGTTTCTATTTCTATTGTAACGTTCAGATCTAAATAGTTCTCTTCACACCAGAAGCAAACCGTTTTTGATTTCAGTGAAGTAAATAGTATCAGAGTTGGGCAGATCTTCAACAGCGGAGTCGTCAGAATGTTCTATGACAGAATGTCCTCCGTGCCTCTGCAGTCATTCGTGCATAAACAGAACAGGGGACAGCACCGTGCCTTGAGGTGCGCCAGTAGAAGTGAAGCTTTGAGAAGAATGGACAGACTGAAACCGGATGAACTGAGTTCTATTGAGAAGAAAGCTTACTATCCAGAGAATGAGCTTAGGATCAACACCTAAGCCCAACAGTTTGAGGGCAAGGAGATGAGGTTGTATTGTGCTGAAGGCAGAAGAGAAGTCAACAAAAAGAATACAAACGAACGATCCTGTGTTATTCAAATGAAGGAAAGCATTGTGAAGGAGAGATAAAATGGCATCGTCAATACTTCTGTTTGGTTTGTACGCGAACTGAAGAGGGTTGAGGAGTTGGTTAGTGAAAGATTATTCAACAGATGGAGAACACTTTTTTCAAAGCATTTCCTGACTATTGAAGTCAGGGCAACGGGACGGTAATCATAATTATAGTGAAGTTGGGTTCTGTTTCTTGGGGATGGGGCAGACAGTAGAGGTTTTTTGTTGTTTTTTTTTTTTCCAGATACTGGGGACAGAGCATTGCTTGAAAGACCAATGCTTGTAGTTATCTGACTGCATCTTATTCTGTTTTGTTTCATTTATTTTCCGTTTTAAACAACCATACAATGCAGATAGACACACCTTTCAGACAGGGAGCTCGTTTTATTTACAGAGATATACTTGCTCACATACATACAGATGCGTTCTGGTTCTCAATCATGAGCACAAGAGACAGAGCAAGGAAATGGTAAGAATGTACATATAATGAAGTATACAGTAGAAAAACCCAAATATTTGCTAAAGCATGCGACATACCATACACAAACAAACCTGCGCGCACACAAACACGCTAGCTAACACACACATATACATATACACACAACCAGCAGAAGATGGAGTATTAGTCTACACTGGTATCTACACAGTACACAGAACGGAGGAGGTGGGTTTTTAGAGACTTAAATTCTAATGAAGAATCCACGCTGTGCTGATGAATGAGATCAGTAGTTCCAGTGTGTCTGTCCATCTCTTCCAATGCATTCGTTCACATGCAATTCTAGAATACTTTTACTTCTATTTTCTGTGTTTCTTTTTGCATGTTGATATCTAATTTTGTGAATCAACGAGGACCAGCTGGGAAAAGATTTCAGCCTGAAACTGATATTCCTCATAAAACAAAACTCTCTCTCTCCCTTCACTCTGTGCGCGCGCGTATATACGTGGGCGCGCGCGTGTGTGTATGTGTGTGCATGACTGTATGTGTGGTTGTACGTGTGCATGTGTGCGCGCGCAATATGTTTCTTCTGCTTTGCTGGAATCTGTTTCTAACACAAGATCAGCCATCTGTGCCAGTTTCCAATCCAATGTGATGTTTCCAAATAAAAGGACATATATACAGCCGATCAAACTTGCCATCTTTAATTAGCACGTTGCATTCCCAGCGCACCCACTCAAAGACTGGCTAAAAGACAGGTCCTCCGTTACGATATTCTGCACCGTGACCCATCTGTGACTTCCCTGGTAATCTCCCTTCCCCGTCTCCTTTCAGTCTCACTTTCCCCGCGATGTTGTAGGTTGCTGGGAATCAATCTTAATCAGATTTCTGAGGGGGAACAAATTAATGTTGGTTTTAATTACTGGGGATGGGGAGTGGGGTGTGGAGGCAGCAATCGTTTACGAGAAGATTCTGGTGGATGCGAGGAAGGAAACTGAATCCTCAATATTGAGGCTAGGCAGATGATGTCTTTTCGACCCCGACTGGAATTAATTTATCGCATACGCTCACCCCCCCCACACACACACACACAAACATACGCGCGCCAGGGCGCGCGTCCTTTCGGTTCTTTCCTAATTTTCTTAAATCGTTTATCTTTTATTCATTTCAGAATTAACATCATTATCTCATGGGCACTATGGGCATGCTTTTGTGTACGTTATGTTTAAAAATAAGCTAATTAAAACCAGCTGACAATGATTATTCTTGGCTATGATATATTTCTCCTGCCCTCCCCAGGAAAAGCGCGTCGCTACAATGACAGCGCCACCCTTTTTTTTTCTTTTTCTTTGTTGTTGTATTTTTTCTGCCTCCAGTTTTATTTGTTTTCCTATCGTAATGGATTTTTCTACAGATTTTTGCCAGGGAGAATCCTTTTGGTTGCCGTGGGTTCTTTTACTGACGTGCGCTAAATGCATGCTGCACACGGGACCTCGGTTTGTCGTCTCATCCGAATGACTAACGTCTAGACCACCACTCAAGGTCTAGTGGAGGCGGAGAAAATGCGACTGTGCCGGGATTCGAACAGAACCAGTGCGCTCAGATTCCCTCGCTACCTAGGCGGAGGCGTTACCTTGATCTAGGCCATCACTCCACGTTTCAAATGTTTTCAAAATCAGAAACATACACGTTGTTTATTTGATAACAGAGGGCATTATTCCTGCAACCGACATGACATCAAGCTAGCGTGACAAACCGCGACGTATCACTGACAGACGCGTCATTGTAGTCAGTCGGCGATGCTGTAATGTTATACTGATCAAGAAATAACTGAGGGTACCTGTTTTTGTTTCCTCCACGCCTCCACCTTTCCCCTGTCCCTCAATGCCGTTGGTGTCACTTTCAACCACAAAGACAGTCCGTGCAGTGTGCGATCAGATCCCTCCCATCTGCGCTAATTGACGCTCATGTAATTTGCAACCGCCAGTTTCGGCAGTGGTGACCCCCCCCCTCCCCCTCCCCCCCTCTCCCTGCCCCCCTGCTCCTCACTCCCCTCCACCCGTCCTCCGCCCCTACACCACTTACCCCATCCCCACGTCTTTCTCTCTCCTCCCCCCCCCCCCTCCCCCCCCCCCCTCCCGCCCCCCCCCCCTCTCTCTCTCTCTCTCTCTCTCACTGAGTTTGTTTTTGCCAAATATGTCATTATTGTACACAACATTTTCCACCTTGGAGATGTCCGGCCTGCCCGAACGGAAGATGAAAATTAATTGTTAGGGATTTATCCACAAAGAAAACGGACAAGCAACAGTAAAAAGACACAGTAACTAAAAAATACTGATCAACAAAAGGCTTGTTGTTTTTTTTGGGGGGGGGGGGGGGGGGGTTGGATGTTGTTGTTTTTTTTTTGTTTTTTTTTTCCAAGTTATTTACACTCTTCGTATCTGCCAATGAAAACATCAGTATTATTCCGTTAAAATCCCTTGAGTACCATAGAATGTATCAGGTGCGTGCATAGTGACGTCACTGATGACGTCACCAGAAGAAGGGAAATAACTCTAGAAGCTGAAAAATCAGTTATCTACGCGCATAGTGACGTCACGTCACTAGAAAAAGTGAAATAACTCCGGAAGGCTGAAAATTCGCACAGTTTATCCAGAATGGTATGTCTCCTAACCATCTTCTCAGTTTTAGGCTTATTGTTTTGGATATTGTTTTATGACTTGAAACACCACAATATACTGTTTTCCAACTGGCAATGAAGGCTTTAATCAAAGCTAATCGTCACACAAAGGCCACAAGAGCGGTTACAGCTTTGTGATGTGACAGATTGACGAGGTGAGCGACGGAGATGGTTTCAGGCACACTGTTGGGCGTCAATCACTCGCTTTTAAATCACAACGGGTTGGGCTAAAAGTCACCCAGCTGTCGCTCCCTAAACCAACATCTGTCGCTTTCCCATTCTGCTTACATTGGAAGGCACTTCGAAATTGTTCATGAGTTATTCATTCGTCGGTAAATGGGTATATCATAATAGCTTTGTGCTTCGTTTTTATTTTATTTTATTTCATATTTAATCTTTTAAATTCTTATAGCAAATCTGGTAGTTCTATCGGTAACCGGTACACCACGCTGAACAACATGTTTGTGACCTGGGAGATCTTTTCCCACCAAATTTGCGGCAAAACGATGGAGGTATGCGCGTGTGAAGCGCGCGCGCGCGTGTGTATGTGTGTGTGTGTGCCCGCGCGCGCGCGCGCGCGTGTGTGTATATTGTGGCCCACGGGAGCTATGTGCGAGTGTAGACGCACAAATGCATGCATGTGCTATGTTTGTGGGATTGACGATGAATGTGTGCTTAAATGCACGCGCGCGTGTGTGTGGATGTGTTTTGTGTGTGCATGTGCATGCGTATTCCCGCCGAGTGACGTTTTGGGGAAGGAAACTGCACAAAAGGCATTTGTGTCACCGAATGTGTGTGTATGTAAAACAACAAAACAAATGATTTATTCAATGCAAGCCATTGTCCCATATAAAGGGGTTAAACAAAAGTAAAGATTTTATACCTAAGTGTTATACACATTCTTAACATAGAAACAACATACAGAAGTAATGCGTGTACATGAAAATATGAAGACATCAACAGAAGAGTTTTTGTCTCACTCTCTGAGCTGCATTCTGACGCCTCCACATGGCTGTGTAGAAAAGCAGAGGTAGTTCAGTTATTTCCAAACCAGCACGTGATTTACGTTTATTTTGCATGTGCGACAAATGCAGTTGACAAATGACACAAGGTGACACAAATGACGTAAAGGTTATGTTGAAGATGATCATCGTCTTTCTTTTTTTCTTTTTTTTTTCTTTTCCCTATTAATATGTATTTGATCATTCATTCAATACGTGTGTATACACTCTATTCATCAGTGAACCTCAAGCCATCGTTAGGCCTACTTCGTTCACTCTCACACAGCCCAAGACTCCCAACCGGACAACCAAAGCAAGGCTCAAGTTGGATGCGAGAGGAGGGACCCATATGCCACCACCAAACATCACCCGTAACCAAAAACCGCCGAAGTTGCGTGTGCGATCGTAATAGGGAGTGTCAACTACGTTTATGGTGGCAACGTGAGCATGAATTACCCACCTTGAGATCACCACATCTTCGTGCTCTTTCATTATGTGCAAGGCGGTCTTCTTCACATTTCATTGATGTCGCTGGCTTGCCAGCTTGTCAACACGTCTTTGGCTGAACCACTGTGAAGGAGACGGTAATGTTCCACTAAAAACGAATTTAAAAGCTTTCCAGTGAAATACGATCCACTCCCAAACGATCGTCTGCTTCGGCGGAAATGGACTGTGGAAGAAAAAGAAGGGCGCGCTTGTTCGACGTCATTTGCAAGGGCTGTCATACCAAAACCAAAACAAAAAAAAAAAGTATCCGCTGGAAACAAAACAAAAAACAATAACAAACAATCACCACTCGAATGGGCAGGAAAAATGGGGGAATAAAAAATCAGAGAGAGAGAGAGAGAGAAAGTTTTTTTTGTTCGGCAGAACAGCAGGAAGCAGTAATTTTTGTTTTGTTTCCTTTGCTTGTTTTGTTGCTCTTCTATTTTCTTTACACAGTACTAATGAAATATTTTCGTTTGGAGTTAAGCTGGACATCGGATATTTCCTAATATTTTTTTTCTCCTGTTGTAAACTTTAAAACATTTTATAATTAACTGGTGGTTTCAAATTATACACGTATTGGACTGGAACCTTCTTTCTTTCTTTCTGTAAGTTGAACATAAAGCAACGTGGTTTGGCCATATAACTGTTGATTCATTTCCCAGTTTAAGTGATATAAATGAACACGTAGGGTGATAGTAGGCCGCGTGTGTCGAATGAATGTGGACCTTCGAGAAGTGTCACATTGAAATATTAGTACAGCTGTGTATAGTTAAAATAATTGTTTTTATTTTGTTTTCCCCCGAAGAGCAGACATAGACCTACAGGCCTATAGTGATATCATCTTCTGTGCCCACGGTCACGACAGATCTGTGGTGTTAATAAGTACAGGTAGATGCCTACTATATGACGGGTATGAGTTGGGCCCATCTCTTCAACATACTTCTTCCTCATGCCTCATTTACTTTTGATATACGTATCAAAGTCACACACACACACACACACACACACACTATACGCACGCACGCACGCACTCGCACGAACACACATACACACACAAGCACGCGGACAAATGTCAATTTTGCATATTTGTACATACCCTAGAAGAGGGTTCTAAACACAGTGGGTGTTATGCTGTGTTTTGCTCATTTAGAATTAGGATCGGTATTATGCTTTTCAGGCAATGCCTTTTTTTCTGAAGGCTCGAACAATGGACTTAGACAAACTAATTCACTAAATGCTAAGGACAATTTTTCGCTGAATAATATAGAAAGACGATTGGCTGCGTCTCCATGACGGGTGACACAGGAGGCAACAGCCTACTTCCCCACGGACATCAGCTAGAATACACTTGGCAGTCAAACAAAAGGTGGGTAACTGAATCTGGCTCCGTCATACGCACATGGCTAAGAATATTCTGTCATGTTAAGGCGACCACGATGCACAATTTAATTGAGATACTCCCATTTAGGGTTGCCCGAGAGCGTTCCGATATGCTTCCTTTCACAGGTATGATGTAGGTATATAGGTATAGGTTTCCCTGGCAAAAATGTTTTTGAAAGTTAAACTTTTGTTCTCGTCAGTACGGTTTCTCCAGCGGTGACAAAAGGAACTGAACAATCAATAGCTCAATATATAAACACCTTTCACTGATAACCAAATAGCCATACTTGTACACTATACTTTATCTGGTTGTCTAAGAATTCGAAACTAATATTTTATTGCAATTAAAATGTGTTAATACAAAATGGATAGCGACCAAGTTCATCGTATAGTGCCACAATATCATTTATTAACATTTCTTGTATAATTATGACACGAAAAAAATTCTTACGAGTAAATAGAGTAACCCTTTGTATCTATTCATATTGTTCAAATCCCTCTATCTCAGTTGCATGCCACTATACTCGCGAGTCAAACAATTTGAACTTGACATTCAGAGAGCAAGCCAGTCCAGAACTCATTTTTTTATGTGCAATAATTAACTTGCGAAATGATTTGAACTTTTAGCTTGGAATACCATTCTAACTACAGTGGTCCTGTTTCCCACTGCAATGGGAGCACGCCACAATCCACTCCTCTGTCCCACAATAGGATGTCAGGAAGGGTCTGGTTTTTTTTAATTTTCTATTATAAGGAAACGAATAGTATTTCAACCTGCGGAAAATCTACACTGATGGTTTTCTTGTTTCTTTTTTCTGATGCTGTCATTACTATTTCTTTTCTGCTTTTTTCTTGGTCTTTTTATCACCAATTTTGCAGTCTATAGTTTTCTAGGCCGGCATTTTGTTATCTCTTTTGTGTTGTAGTTTTTCCGGTTCGATCTTTTAGGTATCTGTTGTTGTTTTTTAGCTTTCTGACAAAGTTAGGAGTGAAGGGCGTTGGGGGTATGATGGGTTAGGGGAAATGATGGATGGTAAATTAATCAAAGATTATCATTGGAAATAGGTAGAGTCACTGTTCGAAAGAATTACCATACGTGGTTGCTCGATGTCTGCCTGTCTGTCTCACTTTCTCTCTCTCTCTCTCTCTCTCTCTCTCTCTGTGTGTGTGTGTGTGTGTGTGTGTGTCGGAAAAAGCAATTAACTTCGGAAGCTTTATACTGTTATAGTTATCTGGAAAAAATATTGTTAGTGTTACCTTGATGTCAATTCTATAACTTGTATGATTTTTTTTTTCTTTAGAAAGTTGGATGGTTGGTTGAGATGTGTCATGCGCTTTGTGTTTGCCTTGTATGAGGTAATAATAAGCACTGAATAACCAATACATGTGTGTGTGCGCGTGTGAATGGGAACTGAGTGAATTGTCAGCGTATGTGTGTGTGCCTATTTGATATGCGTCCGAATGTAATGTTACAGTTGCATTGTCTACAATCAGGTTACTCTTTAAGAATATGTATGAATGTGATTTTCGATGTTAACATTATTAGTCCGTGTCTGTACGTGTGTGTGGACATATTTGTGGATGACACCAGGCCATTTTCTCAGTTCATCCCACAGCTAAAGGAAGGTGACAGAGTGGTTGAGACGTTCATCTACCAATACAGAGTCCTTTAGGGTCTGGGTTCGAATCCCGTTCTCGCCCTTTCTCCCAAGTTTGAAAAATTAAACTGAGCGTCTCGTCATTCGGATGAGACGATAAACCGAGGTCCAATGTGCAGCACGCACTTGGCGCACTGGCAAAAAAAAAAGTGTTGTCACCTGGCAAAATTATGTAGAAGAAATCCACTTTGATAGGAACACAAATATGCACTCAAGGCCTGACAAAGCGCGTTCGGTTATGCTGCCAAGCATATGTCATTTGCCAAGCAGATGTGGTGAAGCGTATATGGATTTGTCCGAAAGCAGTGACGCCTCCTTGAGAAACTGAAACTCAGCCTACAGCACACTTTACTCACGCAGAGAAGAAAAATACATAATCCCACAGCTACACATTATGTTTATCTTATTTCTTCTTCTTTCGTTGCTGATAGCCAAGCCGACCATAGACGGCCGTTTGAGGGCTGACAGACTGTAATTTTTGGTCCCGTAGATCCTTACATAATGATGGTGGGTACATCAAAGATGGACATTTAGAATAGATTGACGGGCGCAATAGCCGCGTGGTTAAAGCGTAGGATTTCAATATGAGGGTCCCGGGTTCGAATTACAGTAGCGGTGCCTGGTGGGTAAAGGGTGGAGATTTTTACTATCTCCCAAGTCAACATACATGTGCAGACCTGCTTGTGCCTGAGCCCCCTCCGCGTGTATACGCAAGCAGATCAAATACTCACGTTAAAGATCCTGCAATCCATGTCAGCGTTCGGTGGGTATGAAACAAGAACATACCCAGCATACACACCTCCGAAAACGGAATATGGCTGCATACCTGGCGGGGTAAAAACGGGCATACACGTAAAAGCCCACTAATGTACATACGAGTGAACGTGGGAGTTGCAGCCCACGAACGAAGAAGAAAATAGGCAGAATTATCGAAGGAATATTGATTATTGTTATCTGCCTGTCCGTCTGATTTGCTCTCTGCCTGTCCCAATCTCCCTGTGTGTGTGTGTGTTTGTGTGTGTGTGTGCGCGCGCGCGCGCAGAAAGTTCAAGAAAAGTTGTGGACAAAAACTCAACAACGTGCAGCTACTTGATATTTTCGTTTCCATTAATTGTAACCTTTTGACGCTCGTCATGAAATTGAGACCGATCTTGTGAAAACAGCTTATAAGTTGTGACTGAGCTTTTTTTTTTTTTTTTTTTTTTTTTTTTAATGATCGTTTTGATTGAAAATATATTGATATCAGAAAGAATTTTCATTATTTCATATCCAGGAAATATTCAGGTCATAAGCCCATGTTTGCAATTTGTTGCTGACGATGGAATCAAATGGCAACTAAATTGGCAAACATTTATTGATTTGGGTAAGCTGGCATAATTATGTCTGTTTTGATCTGCACTTGTTTATCGTACGCGTGTTTTCTTCATGCTCTTGATAGCGGTGTAATGAGCGCAATAGCCGAGTGGTTAAAGCGTTGGACTTTCAATCTGAGGGTCCCGTGTTCGAATCTCGGTAACGGCGCATGGTGGGTAAAGGGGGTGGAGAATTTTCCTATCTCCCAGGTCAACATATGTGCAGACCTGCTTGTGCCTGAACCCCTCCGTGTGTATACGCAAGCAGAAGATAAAAAACACACGTTAAAGTTCCTGTAATCCATGTAAGCGTTCGGTGGGTTATGGAAACAAGAACATACCCTGCATGCACACCTCCGAAAACTGAGTATGGCTGTCTACATGGCGGGGTAAAAATGGTTATACACGTAAAAGCCCACTCGTGTACATACGAATGAACGTAGGAGTTGCCACCCACGAACGAAAAAGAAGATAGCAGTGTGTGAGTGCAGGTAGTTTTTCTTTTCTTTTTACTCTCCGTGCGATGCTTATCAAAGTGTTGGATTGTATTGTTGGCTCCAAGTAGGATGTGTTTCAGAATCATCAATTAAGACTTCCACCCGAAAATCACGCGCAGTGCCAGCAGATAGCGGCCACATGTAATCAGGAAATAAATCGCCAGCAATCTACGACCGACGGTCTTAAGAGCTGGGAAACTTTAAAATGTCACTGGTGTTAAATTAGCCAAAGAGATTCTTGAGCTTCAACGAATTTCTGGAGAGTATAGTTAATTTTTTTTCCCTCTCTTTATTTACTATTCTAAAAAATAGTTTTGAGCACCTTAATTTCTCATGTGCATGTAAATCAACGATACATCTGTGGATGAAACCACAAGGCCGTTTTTCTAGTTCAGCCCACAGCCCACTTTTCTCAGATTACCCCCCCCCCCCACCCCCAAAAAAGAGCAACGCTTAATGTTTCTCTTATCCTTACCTTCCAAAACAAATAGCTCAGTCATATATGGCCACATCTGGGCTGAGAAACAGTATGTTTCGGTCCTGTATATTCTGACCAAAAACAAACAAACAAAAAAAAACAACAAAACAACAAAACAACCGACAAGCAAACAAACAAAAAAGTGCACACAGAAAAGAAAATTATTAAGTAGATTTACATGTATTTATTTCACGGGTATGTATCTGACGTTGACCATCTTGTCAGTTTTTCATGAAAGGATTAAAAAAAAAAAAAAAAAAAAAAAAAAGCCCAACTAATCTAAACATATATGTGATTATACACAAAAAACAAAATTACACATAACAGGCATACTACACCAAAAATTGCCAACAGGCATCTCGCACGCCCAAGCCGCAAAAAAAGAAAAAGAAAAAGAAAAAAAAAGAGTGCCCAATTATCAAGTTCACAAAACAACAACAACAACAAAAATAAAACAACTACAAAAAAACCCACCCACCCACACAAATACATGGTTTTCTTTTCATATATATATATATATAGAGAGAGAGAGAGAGAGATACGTGTGTGTGTGTGTGTGTGTGTGTTCACATAATCATGTATACCTATAGATATTCAAGATTTTCTGGGGAAAAAGTAGGTGAATGGACTAGCAAGGCAGAAAATAAGGGAGATGACAGAAAGAAAAATTAAAAACCAGAAGAAAAAGAGCAACAGAAAAGATGAAAATTACAGCACAGAATTTCCACAAGATGTCTTTATACAGAAAGAGCCTCAGCATCCCCACAGGGTAAGGCCTCGAGCATTGAACTTTCCATCATCAGTGTATGTGTATGACATAAGATAAGACAAGATAAATAATTACGATAAGAAAAGACATGACAAGACAGATAAGAATAACTTTATAATCTCAAATTAGAGGAATTTGTATGTGTACTGTGTTGTATGTATTGCATTGTTTTGCATTGCTTTTCATCTCACCAGATTTCTCTATGTGAAATTCAGGCTGTTCTCCCCAGGAGAATGCGCCACTACAGTGCAGTGTCGCCCTCTTTTTCTGCCTGCGAGTGTATTTGTTTTATTATCAAAGTGGGTTTTTCAACAGAATATTGACAGGGAAAAGCTTTCTGTTGCTGAGGTTCTTTTACAAGCGCTCAGTGCATGCTACAAAATGGACCTTGGTTTCACGTGCGCGGTGTGTGTGTGTGTGTGTGCATTTTACTTATACATGCGATTTATTCCCTTGATGTTTTTATTAATGTATTGGTGTACAATACCTTACGGTCTTAACGTGTGTGTGTGTGCATGTGTGTGTGTGTGCGTGCGTGCGCGAATGTCATTTTTAGTAATCTATACCCTTTTTTTTGTTGTTGGATGTTTTCATTTGTAAATATTGTTGTGCAATACCCTATTATCTTAACATGAGTATGTGTGTGTGGGGGTTAGTATATCATCAGCTATTGGGAATTCTTATTTGACTAGTTTTAATCTCTTCTTATGTTGCGCATGATGATTTTATGCCAGTGTTTACAACGAGCCTGTGATTGCACAACTTAATTTCCATGTGGATTAATAAAGTGTTTTTGATTGATTTGATCGTCTCATTTGAACGACAAGCGTCCTGGTAACCTCTGAAGGTCTAGCGGAGGGGAAGAAAATACTGGTGAGAGTGGGATTTGATCCAATGCCGTGCACTCAGATTCTCTCGCTTTCTAGGCGGACGTGTTACCACAAGGCCACCACTCCAGTGTGTTTGGCACTGCACCACAGTGGCTGGTCAGTCATTAACACAACAGCACTTATGTATAATTTGATGTAAGTTCCTGGCCTGCTGAGCTAGTAGTAGAAGACAAAACTTTGTTTCTTTTTTCTGATTTTCTCTAAAGATTAATCTTTTAAACATTCTGTTGGAATGAAGGATGGCTGAAGAGACACAAACGTATAGAACAGAATACAAGTGAAGAGAATAGGATAGAAAAGAATATGTTTTTATTATCCAATGCACCAGTGTCAAACCGAATATTTGTGGAGACAGTGCAATATATATATATATATAATATATATATATATATATATATAGAGAGAGAGAGAGAGAGAGAGAGACCAAAGAGAGAGTGAATAACTGTACTGCATTGAAAGGTCTCACATTTTTGTTTGGATTTGGCATCTGAAAATGAATGATAAAACCATCTGTATTTATATTGATATTTCCATTCATGTTGCAGTATCATACACTTTCATCACAAGTGTATACTTACATCAGCCTGGTGAACCAATCATTTTAGGAATAAGACTGAAAATATGTACTGGTAATTGATATTTTCTTTAACTGTCAATAGAAATAATGACAACAAAAAAGATAAGAAACTGATTAAGTTATACCCAGCTGTTCACTATCTTTGAAGAAGCGTAACGGTGTCACAAGCTGTTTAACTGTTGCTGCTGCTGCAGGTTTTACGGTTGGATTCGAGTGACAATGTTTGTGTATGAGTATCTGTGAGTTTGTGTATCTGTGCATGTATGCGTGTGTGTGTATGTGAGCGTTTTTCTGTTTTTTAAAACTTTCTCTTTTCCAGAAATATATATGACCCAAAATAAGGCAATACAACTATGTTTGAACAGAAATAAGTTGGTCTGTGAGAAATCAAGGCATGAAAGGAAAGAAGAATACCAGAAACAAGGCAAAGCAAGGACAGAAGCGAAACAAACACTCAAAGCACTTATACACTGATGTATGAATGAATATATTGTGGAGGAAAAAACAACAACAGAGCTAATCAAAGAAAAACAAGAACATTACATTTGAGAAAAACATCACTACCAAGTCAAAGTAACAATATTTCACTTAAAAAAACAACAACATGCATGTCATCTTCAGCCTGAAATATAATTTTTCTTTTTCTTGTGCAAATTTACATAACCTGTTTTGATAAAAAGTCAAACTGCATTATGTATGAACAGAAAAAAATAAAAGTTTGTGCCCAACCAAGCAAAGGTGCCTCTTTGGATGTGTGTGTGTGTGTGTGAGAGAGAGAGAGAGTGTGCGTGCGTGCACGGATGATAATGCAAACAGAGACTTATCATCATGTATCTGAATTTCTCTATTCTGTTCATATCATGTTCATGAATATCTGTTCATAATTAACACATACAGTCAGTCACGAAAACACAGATTTATCAATCTACCAGCAATCTATCAGTCACAAACAGAGCTATTAGAGACTTACAGTTCACTTAACATGACACACAATTTTCTTCTTCCAATTTCCAATCACACTATCATTTACTCTCATTGTTGATACACATCTACACACAGACACCCTATTCAAATATTCACTATACATCTTGTTCATCTATTCCTTCGGATGCTATTCTGTCCTGAAGAGCCTTTTTCAGGAGCCTCTGTTTGACTCTTTCTTGTGCAAGGGTGTAACGACAGTAAAACCTGAAACACACACAAAAGGACTGGCTGCAAAACGACCATAACATCAAAAACTGTTCACACCGACATGTTTATTGATGGTCTGTGCTGTTGTTGCAAAATCACACCACACACACAAGTCTGTCTGTGTGTGAGTGAATGAAAGTGCATTTATTGGTTCTTGCGTGTGTGTGTGTGTGTGTGTATGTGCGTACATGCATGAGTGTGAGTGTATATATTGCGTAAGCATGTAAATTCTTTCAATTTGAGAGAAATTCTCTCTCTCTCCCTCTCTCTCTCTCTCTCTATATATATATATAACCCCCCCCCCCCACCTTATTTTGCAAGAAAGAAACTAATTAGAAGAATAAAAAAGATTTTGTTGCAGAGACATTTCCAGTGTATGTCTTGGCCATCCTCTGCCATTTGGTGGGGTGACACAGTGTACTGACGTATCTGCTCAACTGCACCATGAAGACACAGTACTGAGCTATCTGCTGAACCGCACTATGAAAATAATCATACTACAATATAAAAAAGATTTTGTTGCAGAGACATTTCCAGTGTATGTCTTGGCCATCCTCTGCCATTTGGTGGGGTGACACAGTGTACTGACATATCTGCTCAACTGCACCATGAAGACACAGTACTGAGCTATCTGCTGAACCGCACTATGAAAATAATCATACTACAATATAATACCAACAACAACAGAAACAACAACAATAAAACGATAATAATTATGATCATTAAACTGATAATACTATTAATAATAATGACAATAATTATCATTATTATAATCATTGTCATTATTACATCTTTTCATATTGTGACTAGTCAAACAATTTTGCTTTAAGCACTTTAAAGTGCAACAGTTTCCAATAGATACACTACAATATGTTACAAAATCCATATACATAAAATCTAGTACATGCAAATAGGGTTACTATTCTCTAGTTTCTGGTTAACTTTGGTGTCTTGACATGAATCACTCCTTTTTCTTTTTGAACAAGGGGACATAATTCAGTATCTGGAACTCAAATGGTCCCTTGTGATAAAATTTTTAGTCTGGAATTGAAGTTCTCAAAATAGAGATGAGATGGTTGTCAAGAAATTCAGACTGTTCTATTCCAATGGTTTTTAAATGTGCGTGAAAGCTTTTCTTGCTGAGCAATTAACTCAAATTTCTTTTCTTTAAAACTAAACAGATTTCATGTAAAGTGTTTGTTTTTACTTTTCAGTGTGAGTAACTTCAATAGGTGTATTAAACAATGACTGGCCATCTCTCAACTCTTCCAGTTTAAAAACAAACAAAAATCAAAGATAAATGACTAAAATACAGGTAATGATGACACAAATTTATCTGGCATTAATACTCCAGAATATAACCTTGCACAAATAATTCATTTCATTCACACATTGTTCACTATTGTTTACATGCAACTTACCAGGTACCCATGGTGACCAAGACATAGCTGCCAAATCCCACATTTGTTGATCTTTTTACATTACCTGGAAAAAAAAATCAAACATTCAATAATTTTGTCACAGAATGTTGTTTAAATAAGCCTGAATCATTAAGAAAAAATGCAAGTATGCTTACATCACAGAGTTTCACACACTCACACACACACACACACAGCATAAATGCCAGTTTTTCTCAGGAGGCTTTGTATCCTTAAAGAATGCTCATGTGCTTTTATGATCTGTACCTTGTGAGTTATAAACATCAAATAACTGAATTCACAAGACTGAATTGCATCTTTTTAAGGATCAGGTTTCTTTAATTCACAAGGATTTAATTGTATCTTTTCGAGTGTCTGCTGTCTAACATTCACACACACACAGTTTGACACACAAGTTACATAAATACACACAAGATTTTCAAGCTTTTAACTGACCTGTAAGCCCTGTTAAGGAATGGAGGATTTTATAAAACAATAAACAATGACACCCCCCACCCATCCACCCAACTTGACTGATTATAATATTTGCATCAATATAATAACATCACTATTGCTTAATAGAAACACTTTATCTGCCAGTTACAAAAAAGAATACAGACTTTGGACATAAACAATTATTGGGTAGCACTTTTATGACACATGCACCCACACACTGAGTACTTTAAAGGTAGTTTAATATCTCCAAACTTGTAATGACAAACCATATACAGTTTCTAATAATTATAATATCTTCAATTAAAAATATCAGATTAAGCATATATCATCATTACTGTGCAATAAGATGAGATCAAATAAATTACATGATAACCAGTTTGAAAGTTTAACAATCACAACAATACATTTAAAACAGATTTATAAATGCATGTACCCCAGATGTATGCATGTGTTTGAGAGAGAGAGAGAAAGAAGAGAGAGACAGGCAGACAGACAGAGACAGATAAAGAGAGGGGATTTACTCAATTTTCCACTTTTCTGTAAAATAACACAACTAAGAGTCAGTTAATGAATCTGACTACTGAAGGTAAAAATATTCTAAACTAAAACTGGATTTAAATCTGTGGGAGATCTGGTCTTTTAAAAAAAAAAAAAATTAAGTTGTTTTCTTAACTTAATTAAAAAAAAGAATTACGTGGACTGAGACAGATGTGGGTGAACAGACTTTCAACATAGCTTTGACTGACCTACTGGCATTATTTTGTGTTCTCTTCAATCAACTAGTTTTAAGAAAGAGGGGTTATCATCCCTTACATGGCCCCTTTAACTGCCGCCGACTGGGTCATAGAAAATATATAATTTGATTTAATTTGATCTGACTACTCACTGGTCATGAAAAAGTAGCCAGCCCCAATGCCCAGTCCGCTGGTGATGCCAGTCAGGAAAGAACGTCGCACACACGGAACTTGGCCTGGGCTGGTCAGGACTTCCTGCCAACGACTCTGCCACAAAAAACCCACACCATGTTTCAAAAAGTAATGAGAACATTGAACACAAATCTATTTTCACTGATACGGAACCCAAAAATTTAGTGGTGGTCATCATAAGTGACAAAAAAGAGCAATAACAGCTGGAGCTTTAAAAGATCCACTACCATTGGCATAAAGTCAAAGATACATCAAATTCATAAGAATGATTACACTTTATCCTATCCATTTAATGTGGTAATTATACACAAATTATCAAACAAAAATTATTCTGGTCAATGAGTGTGCATGACTCTGTGTGTGTGTGTGTGTGTGTGTGCGTGTCACTACTGTGTGTGTGTGTGTGTGTGTGTGTTGGAAAGTCATTCACGACTGTTCAGTGATACAGCGACCTTTGTTGTGCATGTTCCTGTGTTGTTTAGAAATTCAAGAAGAAGAAAGACTGTACTTTAAACTGTTAATTAATATGTTAAACGTATAAATTCTTGTAAGAAGCCTTCTGGGTTTGCGTAATTCAAAATCAAATGTCTTGGTTCGCTCACATCTAAGTTTACTCCTTTCCTCGAGTCAAAATTCAACTTGACTTTAGTCTGAGAACATCAAAACAAGATCTGACTTATCTGTAGCACGCATCACAAGCAAGATTACCTGTCCTTGATCGCTTGATTCGGAGTCTGACATTGTGACGTGATTCTTTTCATTCAGTCATCCGTTTGACATTGCAGACCTGTACCACTCTTGTGTAAGTAAAGCTTTCTAAAGTCGAAAGTAGGAAGAAAGCTATCTTATCATTGGATAATGATATGTCAAAAGGCGCACGATTGGACAAATCCAGCCGGAACAGTATGGCTGCCCTCATGAGAACGTGCTGTTTGCGTTGTTCGGTGAGTAACTGGCTCTCGCCAGTTGAATCTAAATGAGTCTGTTTGGTGCTTGGTTATTTATTTTTGTGCACCAATAGCGAGATTACGGCGACTACCATCCTATTCAGTACTGACTAACGAAGTGGTATTTTTGGTGGCAGAACTTACTGCTGTGAACGTAAGCATCCCAGCCAACTAAGAGAATCTGTTCAGGCCTACATAATAACAGTTGACTTAGACAGGGATAGACGTGCTGTTTATCGATTTCATAAGTGATTTTTACGGGTTCTTTTAAAGATCTGGCCTTGTGTGTTTGTTTGTTTGTATGTGTGTGTGTGTGCGTGTACGTGCGTGCGTGCGTGTGTGTGTGTGTGTGTGAAAGTACTTTTATTGTAAATGCTGAGAGTGCTCTGTCTTGTACGAAGAGAACACCAGAATCAAGTGAAATTTCATCTTATCACTTGATCTATCAATCATTTTGTTTTCAAAGCTGATAATGTGATGTGGAAAGGTATGTGAAGCAAGTATTTTCAGTGTAATTTTTCATAATGATAATGTGTGCTAAAGGTAACGGTTTGGCTAGTAATGTCTAATGAAGATCACATGATAAAGTGTGTTTCTTGGGTAACTGACAGAAAATTATGTCACTGAAATATTGTATAAATCCAGCATAAAAAAGCACCAGTCTCATTTTCCTATCAATTTGGGCATTATGTCCCTTGGGTATGGAAATCACACCCACAAAATATCAGACATTGTCCCACTGTTACATCTTTCAAATCTAATCCTAAAAAAATATATATGTATAAGCAGTGTTTTAATCTGTATAGATCTTTCTTCCCACAAGCCATCTGTGTGTGTGTGTGTGTGTGTGTGTGTGTGTGTGTGTGTGTGTGTGTGTGTGTGCATGCTATTTGATATACAATGTGTTTGTGTGTCATTAATGATTTTTATATTCATGTACCTTATTCATGCCTGATGTATTGAATTCACTTGGAGATGCATGGTAAGCACTGTATGAATCTTCTTCTAGTCTAATTAAAGAAGAGCCCAACCATGGTATTGCCTTCTGCTGAACATGTATGACTCACCTGGAATCAGTAGGAGTGTCAATGCAGTCTGAATAGTGGATCATTGCCTTGACACTAACAGACATAATCCTTCTGCCTTAAAAAGAGAAAAAAAGAAAAAAAGATCAGTCAAATGTGATATATACCATCAATGCCTGATAATGCCAACTGCTTCAAGACCAATCCTAAAATGTGATTTCTTTTTTTTTTCCCTTTATTTATTTTTTTTTTTTTTTAAACAGGTGTAATATGACTATCAGAAATTCAGCCCCCAGCAGCATGGCAAGTCATGATGGTGAAGCAATGGCGGAAGAGCCCGGCTCCCCATCAGCAGCAGCATCAGATCCCAGCCCTGATGCCAAGCCTCTGGACCCCAGAGACAGGGAGAGGGTGAGAAGGGTGATGCTGGAGAGGCTGTCCACCACCTCCGCTCACTTTGCTCACCGGCAACGGGACGCTCCGGACCTGACGTCGCAGGAGAAAGTGGACATTGCTGCTGGTATCCTGGACAAAAGTCCTGTCACCTTTCTGGACAGGTAGTGATGATAATGATAATGATGATACTGATAATAATGGTAATGATAATTATTTGCATTTATATTGCGCTCTGCTCCTCAACACTGGGGTCCAGAGTGTTAACATTTAACATCAAAATGGGAGAAAATGGTTAAAAAAATTAACACCACAGGGCGATATAATCAAGACTAAGAACAAGACAAATCAAAATGTGGCAGTGACAAAATACACACACAAACGCACACACGCACACACACACACACACACATACACATACACAGAGACACACACACATGCATGCACACACATGTATGCACACTTACTTACACATCACACAAAATGTCTACATCTAGACATCCATGAAAGCAAATTTGTACAGATGTCTTGAGGCCAGATTTGAACTGAGATTTTGTTTCAGCATGGTGAATTTGGTAGGGAAGTTTATTCCATTTGACAGAACCAAGGTATGAAAAAGCACACTGTCCTTATATTTTCTGTTTAGGATGTGGGATACAGAAAACAAGTTGATCAGATAACAATAAGAACAACAGTAATGCATACTTTTGGCACCATACATCACCACCTGTTATTCTGGTGTCTTAAACTGTACTTTTCCTCTCATACTAATTTTGAGAGAATGAGGGAGATCTTGGATTCTGTCTTTACTGTGACCTCTCCATGAAATACCACATCCCCAGAACACATGGATCTGCTTACATTGAAAGAAGACAGATCATTTCTTCTATCTGTCTGTTCCTCACTGAAGAGGCTGCCAAAACTCTGGTCAGTTCATGCATACTCTCTTGGATTGGTTACTGCAACTTTCTGCTGACTGGCTGTCATTCAACTTTGTTCAAACTGTTCAGAATGTTGTAAACCATTTCATTTTGAAGTCCATGAAAATATGGCTGTATCCACATCCCCTCTACTCCACTGTGTGACTGGCAGAGTGAATGTCCACGCCTTGTTGGGAACATTACTCATCTGTCTTGAAGGGAAAAATTGTAGATATTGCCGAAAACACACCATTGCACACCCAAGCTGCAACGGTTGCCTGTTGAACAGTCTATTAATATTAGATATTACACTTGCTATGTTTCAAAACCATCGGAGGATGCACCCCACAATACTGATCAGTACTTCTTCACTTTTACAGCCTTTCTCAAACACTCAGGTCCTCAGCTGACACCCAACTCTTTTATTTGTTTATTTGTTAAAAAAAAAAGTCACACAGATTTAATGAAAAGCAATATGAGAAAAGTTTCTGTTGTTGAAAACCACAGTTGTGGAATTCTCTACCACACTTTGTCAGACATTTCACACCACTTTCCTCTTTCAAGCAGCAACTGAACACTTTCCTTTTTAGGTAGTATTATTATATACTGACTGATAGTAAGCCATCTCAGATTTGCTTTGGTGGCAGATACATTTTTTGTTTGTTTGAAGGAAATCAATAGCAGGAGCAGAGTGATGGCCTGGAAGTAACGCATCCGCCTCGGAAGCGAGAGAATGTGAGCGCGCTGGTTCGAATCATGGCTCAGCCGCCGGTATTTTCTTCCCCTCCACTAGACCTTGAGTGGTGGTCTGGATGCTAGTCATTCGGATGAGACGATAAACCAAGGTCCTGTGTGCTGCATGCACTTAGCGCACATGAAAGGAACCCACGGCAACAAAAGGGTTGTTCCTGGCAAAATTCTGCAGAAAAATCCACTTCAATAGGAAAAACAAATAAAACTGCACAAAGGAAAAAATACAAAAAAATGTGTGGCGCTGTAATGTAGCGACGCGCTCTCCCTGGGGAGAGCAGCTCAAATTTCACACAGAGAAATCTGTTGTGATAAAAAGAAATACACTACATACAATACATTACAAAGAAATTCAAACTGATCTCCTCAATGGCTCCAGTTGTAGCAATTTTATAACCAAAAAATACCCCTCCAAATGGACTTTCTGAGAGAATTGTCTGTGTCTACAACCATTACACCAGCACATGGATGGTCCATAGAATTAACAAACATAGTATGTACTATCCAAGCGCAACTGATATGATAATGAGGCATAATTATGTACAACATAAATTCCTAAAAATATTAAATGACCTTTCACCCTTCTATATTTATAGAGAAAGGAGACGAGTCATGACCAGCCTCCTCTTCTTTCTGATGGCTTTATTTATTTTATTTTATTTATTTTTTTATTTTATTTTTTTATTTATCTATTATTTATTTATTTATTTATTTTATTTTATTTTTCTTTTTAAAAAAGATATTTATTTATTTCTTTATTTATTATTATTATTTTTTTAAATTTTTGTTATTTTTTACTTTATTTATTTTATTTTATTATTATTATTAATTATTTTAATTTTATTTTATTTTTATTTTATTTTTTTTATTGATTTTTTTTTTTTTTTTTCTCAAGGCCTAAGCTGCTGGTCAGGCATCTGCTTGGTAGATGTGGTGTAGCGTATATGGATTTGACCGAACGCAGTGATGCCTCCTTGAGCTACTGATGCTGATACTCTGATGGCTTGGGGCTAGTTGGCACTAGGGGACCATCCCAATGCTGACTTTCCTGAAGACTTCTTTGCTGAGGGAGTGGGGATGTAACTGAGGCAAAGACACTCTCCACAATGATCAAATTGTAGCCCAGATAGTTGGGACAGCAGTTGCCTCCCCTGCAGTTTTGATGGTCATAATTATGTCTTTTTTTCACTTGTATATATCAAACCAATCCCAGTATTACTGGCAAATGGGTGCTAAAATAACATGCAAATTATTGTGTATTTTATTTTGTTACACCATGTCATTATTAATGCTATGCTCCAACTAACCCCCCAGTTCCCAGTTCAGGCTCAACTAGTCAGATACAGAGCCGTATTGTAAATCTAAGTTGTGATCTGTGCATTTGTCTATTCCTGTTGCATTGTACCAGACTGATGATTACATTTGGCCTTTTATTTCATTTTATTTTCCCCCCATTTGTATTATCCCCCCTTTTGTTTCTTCTTTTTAAATTATCTTCGCTCTTCCTCTGTGGCCGTCATCCTGTTATTGTCATGTTTCCTTGTTTCTCTATGACTCAAAAGAGTGAATGGGAATAAACAAACTCTGAAACTCTGTTGGACATGACTGACTGTCATACATAGACATTTTCTTTGTCTTCTATCAGATTTGGAAAGTTTCTGCACGCCTCCGACTTGGCATACTTCCATGGTCTGGAGAAGGACAGCTATGAGATCGGCTTCTACCTGAAGGACATCCGGCACCGCTGCTCCCACTCACAGGTGATTGTGTTTCAGTTTCACTTTCGCAAGGAAGCATCACTGCGTTCAGACAAATCCATGTGCAGCACACCACATCTGACCAGCAGCATAAGCGAACGTGGAAGTCAGGCCTTGAGTACATCCATATGTATTTTTATACCCATCAAGAGTGGATTTCTTCCACAGAATTTTGTCTACCCATCAAGAGTGGATTTCTTCCACAGAATTTTGTCAAAAGACAATGCTTATTTTGACATGGGTTCTTTTTTCAGTGTGCCAAGTGTGTGCTGCACACTGGACATTGGTTTATCGTCTTACCTAATGACTATAGGCTCAGTTTGATTTTCCAGTCAAACTTTGGAGAAAGGGTGAGACCAGGATTTGAACCCAGACCCTCACTGACTCTCTATTGGCAGATAAGCATCTTACAATACAATACAACATGATATGATAAGATATAATATAATACGATACAATACAATACAATGCAATGCAGTGCAGTGCGATACAATGCAATACAATACAATGCAATGCAATGCAATACAGTACGAGTACATCTTTCTTCATCCAGATGGAAACTAGCAGGAAATGTTAACCATTCTGCCACCTCCCTCCCACTCACAGGTGATCGTGAAGAACCGACGCTACTCTGCCATGAAGGAGCTGGAGGAGGGCGGGGTCTACTTCAGCGAGGACGAGATGAAGCGCCGGGAGCCGCTGCTGTACCAGCAGATGATTGGTCGCTTCATGACGGAGGAGGAGCATCAGCAGAAGGAGGCGGAGGCCATTGATCGCAGTGACCTTCGCTTCTCCACCATTCTCCTGAACCACATGGACATTGTCCAGGAGAGGGCGCTGTACAAGCACCAGAAGGAGGAGGAGGTAATTGAGCCTTTGTTTCATTTTTCAGCTTCAAGGAGGTGTCAAGGCGTGCTGACTGATTCATGTGAGCTACACCACATTGCAGGAAAAAGGAGGTCTTTATGATGGCTGCGTATGAGGTGTTTGCGATGAACGGCATGAGACAAAGCTTTTGGAGTTTTTAATGGTGTTATGCATGTTAAAAGGTATGATTTCATAATGATGAAAGCTAAAGAGATCCTTGAAGCAGATTGATTCACTCAAGCTCCATCATTTAATAATGATTTGAAATTGAAGTGTTACTTGGAAATTTTTTTATACTTAAAATGCTGTACTAAGCTACAAGTAATTGGAAGAGAAGGAAATGAAACCCTGAACATCCCCGTTGTTGTAAAAGAATTATTTTGCTCCTCAGAATTGTGTTGGGATTAGCTTGGGGTCATGAGAGGGAGCAGTGACACCTCCTTGAGTAACTGAACTGAACTGATCAGGGACTGACATGGCAATCTGTTTTTCTCAATTCAGTTTTTCATGCACATAAAAAAAAAGAAGGAAAAAAAACCCCACCCAAACAAACAGTATATAGGCCACTGGATAGTACAGCAGGAGCAATGTAAATCTCTGTTTGTTTTGTTTGTTTTGTTCCCCTTGCAGTGAAATTATACTTGTCAAGAAAACACAAATTGGTTATATTTCACATTTAATGTAATCAAAATCCCCAAAATATGTAATCAGATTCCATCAAAAATCAGTGAAGCATTACATGCACTGTAAATCTTTAGTACACTTACAAAAGTAAGGATGTTGGCAGCAAGACAGAGTCACATATACAAGGTAGATTCCAGCACAGGTACATTTCCTTTGGATAACTTAGTACATTTTTTTTAAAAGTCATAAGTCATATTCATGAAGCTGTTGTTGTGAGACCATTTTCTGTTAAACCCAGATCAGTTTGACTCTCTGAAATGTTCCTATTTTTCTGTCATATACCTATTGTTCAAGACGTGGCATTCTTAGCATGCTGCCTTGGACATTTTTTGGTTTCCCAGTCTCTATTATGATCTGTATTCGACCAATGGCCTATTCATTAAAACGTTTCAGTGTTCAGTGTATTACAGTCTGTATTCCTGACTTTTCTTCTTGATTGTTGATCAGATTAGTGGTTGTGTATTCAGTTGCTTTGGATTTTGTAGTATACACCTTCACAGATTATATGGCTGTGCGTTCAGTGGATTTTGAGCATGTTTGATGGAAACAGGCATTACTTGGAGCTTCCATGGTTGGAAATGCCTAACATTCAGATTACCACGCTGGTCAGCGTGATTAGTTTATAATCACTGGCTATTTCAACAGTCGTATTGGCTTGGCTAGGTGGTTTGTTTTAGTCTAATCAGCTACTTTGATAATGTCATTGGTCAAATTGGCTGTCCACAGTCTCATAAACAGGTTTTGCAGGGTTTTTTCTTCTTCTTTTTTTTTTTTTTTTTTTTTTTTGTAAGCTCATGCATTGTTTGTTTCCATCAAAATATGTTCAGGTAATTGACACTTCAGAAATGCTAGATCACAAGATAACAGATGAAGGGAAACCTGGCAGAGAAGCCAGTGGTGATTGCTTACACAGGTTTGAAACATCAGAACAAATGCCTGACAGGGAAGAGATGACTATCATATGTCTCCACAATGAATGCTAGCTAATTTTCAAAGTAGAACAAGTTTTGATACTTTGTCAGCTGCTTAAAAAAAGAGAAAAAAAATTCATGGTTGATGTATTACAGGAGTGTCAAGAAGAAGAGGAAGAAGACAGTGATGAAGAGGAGGAAGAGGAAGATGATGACGAGGAAGAAAACAGGCAACAGAAAGAGAGGAAAACAGGTGGGTGTTGATGTTTAATCTGATGGTAGAACCTCAATGTAGAACCTGTACATAACTGTCAGATCTTTTTTTTTTTAACTGCACATATTTTTGTCAATGTGTGTGTGTATATGTGTGCGTGTATATGTGTATATATGTGTGTGTGTGTGTGTGTGTGTGTGTGTGTGTGTGAACTTGTGTGTAAGAATCTCTGTGTGTGTGTCTGTGTGTAAGAATCTGACACCTCCTTGAAATTGAAACTATTAGATTGGCCAAAGACTCAAAGTATAACTCTGATATAGCGTGGCAAAAGATTGAAAATCTGTGGAAACAAAAGCGTGAAGTAATTTGCTGTGCCATTTTAAACTGTCAACCCAGCTCTGATACCATTGCTTTTAGATTTTTGTTTTTGTATATAGCATTTTAGTGTTTTGCTCCTTTGGCTCACAGTATGTCTTCGAGTTATGAGCTTAACTTATTTCAGTTGATACTTTAGTGAAAAATTGAAAAAAGTACAAGAAATCAAATGTTCCTGTGTATAAACAGTGCTGTTTGTCCAGCAAAGCAAAGGTTGGGTCAGTATGTTTAAGTCCTTCTGTGACTGAAGAACACTTCAGTTTATTTTGGCGTTCCAAATGAGAGCATTTTGAATCTGTTGTGAATGCCTGATTCACATTTTTCTTTGTTGGATGCATGGTCCGTCACTTTGTTACTTAATCAAGTTTCTTTTTGTGCTCATGGGTGCTAATCAAGTTTCTTTTTGTGCTCATGGGCGCTGTGTATGACTGGGATTTTACCCCAAAGCTGTTCTTTTTGGGAGGCTTGTACATATGCATTTCGCCATAACCCACCAAATGCTGATGTGGATTATGGGATCATAATGTACCAGTTTGGTCTTCTGCTTGTGGGGATGGTCACAATCCTTCATTGATTGTAATAGGTGATTGGTCATGATCACCAGAGCCAGAAATTGGGTAAAATTTTGCAGTGAATGCAGATAACAAAACTGTGTAATCTTTACGTGTTTTTATTTTTATTCTGCTATTAAGGCCTCTAAAGGCCTGGCCAGCGCATTTGGTTTGTTCTAAAGTCAGGCATTTGCTTCTTAAAAAACGAAAAAAAAAATTATCTGTTCATTTTATACTGCAGTTGTAGTGTAGCAATATATATATCTGTCTGCACACTGACAACTCTTTGAAACTGAAACTGAAAAGTAAATGAGATGCAATATATCCATGGGCTTCAGATAGAACAAACAGTAGCACAGTGTGTAAATTATTGACTCTTTGTTCCCTTTGGCGTTCAGACATGGAAGAGGATGAGGATGAAGCAGAGGACATTCCGGAGATATCTGACGTGAGGGCCACAGACATTTGGCGTCAGCAGCTGAGGGAGGAGTTCAAAGCCATCATGCATGAGAAGTTTCTGTCTGGGGATGACTCACAGTTTGATTACAGGTAAGTTTGCTTTCTCAGCTTGTGATAGTTCACTTAAAGTGATGCCTTAAATGTTTTTTTTACCCCTAGGCTGCCTATATGATGAGATAACTCGTCATCGCAAGCATGTATGCTTCGCTGCCACAATGACGAGATAACTCATCATCGACTTTTCCCTGGTTTGCATTCACTTTGTTGACAAAAATATTGGTCACTTTAGCTTGGGGAATCTTGCTAGATTCTATTCATAGCTAGAAACACCATCTATGTCATGTGGCAGTCCTTTATTTTAACTTTTTGGTTGGGTTACTGTCGCAGTGTTTTGCCTGGCTCCTTTCCTCACTCGCTCAACAAAATGTCAGACTGACGCCGTGTTCAAGACATGCGATCGTGGCGAACTAAATCAACCAAGATTGCTTTCTTTAGCTGATGCTCAGAAAGAATTTGAAGGAGAAGACAGTGATGAACATTTATTGGACGATTTGATAGAAAATAAAGGGAGCAATCAAGAGAGTGGCCAAGATACGACTAACAGTGAGTGATGCCAGCTGTACGGCTGAAGCAGACGACAGAAGTGACTGAATTGTTAGCAGGACACATGTGAGCTATTTTCTTGGCACTCAGCCAATGCGGTCTGATGAGAACTGGATAAAGTGATCATGTGAGAGGGGTGAAGAGGAAGGGGGTGGAGACAGAGGGGGCGTGGCCTCACATCCATATTATCTCTTGGAGAAGTCACAGTGCGTTGTGTATCTATCTCTTTTTAAATTTTTTTTTTTATTGTGGTTGTGCTAGTATGATTTTGTGTGTGCAGATATCCATTTGTCCAGAAAATATATTTTAGTACAAATTACCTGACTAATGTTTGTAATGAACAAGTTGAAAATGTGACAAAAAACAAAACACTTATTTCAAAACAATAGCATGTCACTAAAAATATATTATATGGGACCACATCATGTGTTTTGTATTCTTTATTCAGTTACCTTTCAGAAAATATATACTTTTATGGGTCTTTCTCCAATAACAAAGAGCACAGAATTTTTCAAAAATTTATACCCGATTTTTGTGGAAAAAACCCTGGCAAATAGATTTCACTTAAATCTTATTTTCTTGGCAGCAAAAGAGTTAAGATAACATCTTTTAAATTCAGTTATTGCATTGAATACAATACATGAATACATTTAAGGGACGATGGAAAACAAACAGTAACAATAGCAAGGAAAAATTGAAAAGAAACTCAGTGCAACAGACAGTATGGTTGCATTGGAAACTGGTCCCAGTATGTAATGTGTGTACGTGTGCATATTTTTTGTATAAGATCAGCTCTGGTTAAGTCCTAGGCATGTAGTGATGTACATTAATATTGTTTTTTTTGTAATCTTTAAAAAAAAAAGTAAACCTCAGAAAAAGATACAGACACCAGATAGGTCAAACATTATTCATTCAGCAGGAGTAGTGTAAATCTTCAGTTCACTTTATGAAGAAAGTTGTGTTGCTTGTTTATGGACCAGTCCATGTTGATAGGTAAGCATATATATATATATATGTATATTTACAGGGAAAAAAATTGTGATGTTGCTCCATGACAGAATGCTTTCCCTTGAGATAGCAGCCTGAATTTCACACAAAGAGATCTTCTGTCATGACAAGAAAATAATGATACCATACCATACCATACCATACCATACCATACCATACCATACCATACCATACCATACTGTACCATACCATACCTTGCAATACAATTCAATGTAATGCAGTATAACACAATATAACACAATATACCACTGTACATCAAAACCACACTTCACAATAATTAATTTTCAGTGGTTTGTAGGAATGTGACAGCCACTGATAACATTAGACATGAGCTAGACATTAAAAAAAACCCCGAAAGCCCAAAACAAAAAAGCTTTAGGTAGCATTCATTTTACGCGTACATTGTGATTAACCATTAACTCATGCATGTTTTTCTATCTTTCTTTCTTTCCCTCCCCTCAGCAAAGTGGATGACAACCCAGACTACGACTCCTTACAGACGGTGGCCCAGGACGAAGAAAACAAGTACTTCCTGTCCGAGGACCCCATGACAGTCAACAACAGCAACAACAGTGACAGTGACAGAGACTCCCTGACACACACAGCAGCAAAGATGGAGCAGGAGGAGGAGGAGGAGGACTACATGACCTACGAACCCTCAGCGGAACTGGTGGCCCAGAGCGCTCGCTTCAGCCGGACGGGAACCTGGGTGGAGGAGGACGGGGGTCAGGATGGATAAGGTTGATGTTTGGTTGGGTCAGGAGATCCGCCAGTGGAAATGGCAGCTAAAATAAAGTGGACTGTTAACCTGTTTAACTCTAGATAGTTTACAGCCTTGGCAGGCTTCCCTGTTATATTGATGCAGAAAAACCACAAAAAATACCGAAATAACCAGTTTCTTCTCTGGATGGACACGCGTGGACACTGCCAGAAATACTGTAGAAGTTAGTTCCCTTTGCTTGCGGTTGATGTGTATGAAGGAACGTGGGAACCATTTTGGTGAAACGAACTTCGATGTCAGAGCAATTTGAGCGTAGGGTTCATTGAGTTAAGGATAGTGTGGTTGTTGTAAAGAAGCAGCTGGCGAGGTTGCTCATCAGTGAAGGGCTGTCAAAGGTAGAGCTTACAGGTCAGGATGTTGGTCACCATTCTGTATTTGGACTCCTTCTCCTTGGGATTGCATTTATATTGTTAATGAAATCAGTGACACCACTGCTAGTGATGACTTTGGGATAAAAGATATATGTGAAGCTCGTATCAGTCCAGTCCTCAGGGAGCACAAGCACGCTGATGTCTGGATTGGATTACACCGTTATAAGTGCACAGAAGGTAGTAACTGCACATCAGATTAATGCCACACTGCCTTTGCCTTGCCTTGCCTTGCCTACCAAGGTTTGTCTGTGAAGGGGCTAAGCTAAAGGTGACTTCATCAAGTTCATGGGAAGCAACACTGTAATAAGACAGCATTGTGGACATAGGGGTAAGTTTCCCCTCAAACACATTTGGGAGCAGGATGTGGTAAGTGTTGAAAACTATTTCAGAGTGTGCATGAAAGACATTTCATCTTGCATTTGTGCTGAAGACTGAGCTATCTTCCTTGAAACAATGTGTAGAGACTCTCAGGGGAGCTGGGTAACACAAGCAAGATGTGGTCATAGTGTTGAAAACATATTTCAGTGTTTGCATGAAAGACATTCATTTTGTCTGACTCATGTACTAAAGGCTGAGCTGTCTTGTTTGAAACAGTGCGTGTAGGCCTGACCTGCTGTCCATAGTTACTCACTTTCAGTAACCAGCATTGAGCTCCAGGCTGCAGAATTCCTGGTTTCTGAAGCTTTAACGTTCTAAATTGATGCCTCCAGTGTTGTTATATCAGTGTTATGACTGTGAGTGAGTGAATGTGTGTGTGGGGGGAGAAGAGGGGCTGGGGCGGGGGATGGGGGTGGGGTGCAATGTGAATGCAGTGTGTGTTTATGTCTGCAGTTTGTGTGCATGTGCGTGTGTGAAATCAGCATGTGTATGCTATGGGTATGCAGTGTGTGTGCATGTGTGCGTGCACAGTATAAGTGTCTGTAAGTGCGATGTTTATGCAGCTTGTATGCAATCATAAGCATACAGTTTTATGTGACTGTCAATCATAAGCATACAGTTTTATGTGACTGTCAGTGTGTAAACTGTTTTGCAGTGATTGTCACTGAATGCGAACAATTATAGTTGATGAAAATGAAATCCTGCATTAGGTTTGATTTGTGGTGCGATTGGAAGACAATCATGTGTGGGAACTTGAACTGGTGGAATGATTGTGACGTGTGTGTGTGTGTGTGTGTAGTCTTCCATTTTAAGTGATATTAGAGTGTGTGTGCTCTTCAGTTTTACATCTTTTCACTTTAAGTGATAATAGAGGGAGAGAGAGAGAGAGTGTGTGTGTGTGAGCACACATGTGCACACAGACACACACACATGCACAAAACATACACATACACATGCATAACCGCACAATTACATACATGCACAAAACTAATTGCTTTACCAACAGCTTTTCCCCCAAAGCAGTCAGTGCCCTGTCTCTCGAAAAAAATCCAGTATGATAAATAGAATTGTGCAATCAATAACCATCTATCTAAGATCTAGCCATCAGCCCCACCCACATGAAATATGCGGCTTCTGTTCAAATGTATGTGTGTGTGAGAAAGAGAGAGAAAGTGTGTGTGCGTGCGTGCATGTGTGAGTGCACAAGTTTTTGTATTGATATGCACATGTATGTATCCTATATCTGTGTCTTTGTATGGTTTTCGATTTTTGTTCGTACCTTGTTATGTACTATCCTCCCCAATATTCCTTAGTTGTGACCCCGGTACACTTGGTAATAAAGACATATTCTATTCTATTCTATTCTAAAGGTCCTAAAGGCTTTCAAGGCCATTGGGGCAGTGAATTCCTTTCTACTGTGTCAGTCTAGGGCTCGGCTCTCCTTCCGCTGTTTTAAGTCAGGTACCCAATCACACCAAGGTGAAGAGAGAAAAACCGGAGTGAAGTGCCATGGGTACAACATTATGCCAAAATGGGGCCTTGAAGACTGACCATCGGCGAACACAAGATCAGATGTCCAACACCCTAATCGATTCTGTTTCCTGCACTCAACGTTTTTTTTTTTTTTTTTTTTTTTTTTTTTTTAAAGTATTTATTCATTTATAGTTTTATTTATGCTCATTTCCAACGAATGTTTTTGATAGGCGTGTCTGTCTTGTCTGTCTCCATCTTTTGTGAAGTCTATGTGTTGCCACAGTTTGCCTAAAAGTTGTGACATCAACCGATCTTGTTCTGCCTCTGTCTTTTTGTCTGTATACCTCCGGCTTCCTTTCCTCCCTGTGTCTCTGTCATATGCCAGTGTCTGGCTCAGTCTCCATTACTCATGTCTCTGTCTGTCTATCCGTCTGCCGTGTCTGTCTCTCACACACACATACACACAAAAAAACAAAGCAAAAAAAACAAAACAAAAACAAACAACAACAACAACAACAAAACCAAAAAGACCTCACCCCCACCCCCCTTTCAAATAAGAAAAAACAACAACAAACAAACAAACAAATAAAAAAACAAAACAAAAAAAAAACGCGCACTCCTGGACCGTTTGGCACAATGAAGGGAGGACACCGCTTTAAATAGCTATGCCTGGTCAAGTGTTACCTCCCCTAGTCCGATGAAGCGGCGCCTGAGCGTGAGTTGGTGCATCACTTGTATTGATAACAGAGAACAATACTGCAGCGCTGTTTGTCACCGCCAGTGAAAGTGCACAATATGAAATTTACATGTGTGGCGGTTTGAAAACAACAACAATAAACAAAACAACAAACAAAAAAACAACAACCGGATCTAGATCATTCAGTTGACACGAACCGCCCACGGTTTGTTCAGTTGTTTTTTGTTGTTGTTTTTTTTACACCAGTGACTTACAAAAATACACACACATACACGACACGCACGCACGCACGCACACACACACACACACACACACACACACACACACACAGGTATAGGAGTTTAAGAAAAAATACTGAACTGTGAGAAGACAGTTTCTTTCCCTCTCACTTTGACTCTGCCTCTTGTATTGCTCAATCTCTGTCAGTCTGTAGATCTATTACTCATGTGTTTGTCTCTCTGTCTGACACACACACACACACACACACACACACACACACACACAGACTCCTGAACGCTTTTGTCCAAATGAAGGGAGGACACCATTGTAAAGAGAAACGACTGGTCAAGGGCTACTTCCCCTGGTCCATGGCAGCACACATTTGGAGCTCGTGGCCATGACTATGTTGTCACATTACGGAAAAAATCGCGACCACCGGTCACCGGCAGTTGTTTTCAGACAGTGTTGTTGTGAAATGACTGATTACAAGGATGGACATCCTGTCACATACTGATACAAATCTCTCTCTGTCTCTGTCTCTCTCTGCGACTATTATATCCGTCTGTCCGTTTGTGTCTCGCCATCTTTTTATTACTATATCTGCAAAATATTGCGGAAAAAAGAGAGTCGGTCTGAGTGTGTTACTTATATCTTGATCCTTTTCAAAATGTGTCTCTGTCTGTCTCTGTCTATGTATCTCTGCCTTATATCTGTTGCTCTGTCACTCTTGTCAGTATATCTTTCTAGGTCTCTCTCTCTCTCTCTCTCTCTCTCTCTCTGTCCGTCAGTCTGTCTCCCAGTCTCTCTTGATTAAAACAACCACAAATGACATGCTGAGCAACATTACCTCCTTGTTTACAAGTGAGACTCGTCAACCAGTCAATACGAAGAGAAAACACACATCACAACACAGAATTTCCAGAGAGTGGGGATGCTACAAAACAAAAAAAATACCCGCCTCCCAATTCAGTAGATATACAGACTTTTAGGTGCTTGATACCAAAACTGTGTATACTAAGTACCATAAATACTGAATACCACAACACACACACACACACACACACACACACACACACACATCATTGGCCATCTACGTATCTTTCACCTCACTGTATTTCGTGAATTCACTTATATGTCAAGTTTATTTTGTTTATCCATCTTATTCCATTTTATGTTGATGTTTCACACAAACCTATAATAGGCTGTCAAGGCCTGATCAGCGGGTTGGGTTTATGCGAAAAGCAGGTATCTACTTGCTGCTTTTTTTTCTTTTTCTTTTGCAGTAACGCATTTCCGTCTTTGACACCTCATTGAAACTAAAAACGAAACTTAAAGCTCTTTAATCACTTCATGCATATCAATGCAAAGAATCCAGATGTCGACAGATGAAAAAAGCAGTCCATGTGTGTGTTCTGACATGTGATGGAAACAAGAACACACTCAGCACCTAACCTATACTTTGTTTCATGTACTCCTGCGTAGGCCTTTTTTGAAACTTTTTTTTTTTTGCTTTGTCCCGAAAACGAAATACGGCTGCCTTGTTGGATGCGGGGTGAACAACGGTGATGCACGTACAAACCCATCCCCAAGAACGAATGATACAGGGAAGACGCAGTCCACAAACGAAGAGAACTTGGGAAGAAATCCAGTCGAGAAATGAGTCTGGAGGGGTGTTCATCCTTCTCGGTGGTTTTGAAATGCCGGGAACGAAAGCAGTCTGACGTGACCAGAATCATCCTCTTCGGAAGTGGCCCCGTCTGCTTCTTAAACAGCTCATTTCTAATTCAGCCCTCATTTTCGTTTTGCTCTCCATGTCTGTCTCTGTCTCCCATGTCTCTGCCTTCAGTTCCCCTCCCCAATCATCCCTTTACCTCTGTCTGTCTGTTCATCAGTCTGTGTCATTTCCACTTCTTCTTTTCTTCTTTCTTCAGCTTTCCTTGACATGTCTTTGCCGTTTCTTGTCTTTCTTTTTCCACTTTCCGTCCCTTAACCCCCTTCCTTGTGTCCTTCCCCCTACCATGGTCTTCTACTCTCTCTCTCTGTCTCTGTCTGGCTGCCTGTCTGTTCCCAAAGGAACCCCCCCACATCCCCCACTCCCCCAGCCCCCAAGTCCATATCGCAATCCCAAGAATTGACTTGTTCAAATCCAGTCTGGTTTACTCAGGCGCCACCCTATGGAACTCACTCCCAGAAATAATCAAACAACACCATTGCCCAGCCACCTTAAAAAAACCCATTCTCTTTGTTATGTAAATCGCTCATTTATTGATACTGTTTGTGACATGTGTACGGTTGACTGAGAACCTCCCTCACCCCCCGTCCCCCATTTTAGTCTGTGGTGTGGTGTGTATTGTGTGTTTGTTTCTTTGTTTCTTTTATTTTGTTCATTTTTTTTCCGATGCATTTTACTAACTCCATGATAGTTCCTGTGTGTGTGTGTGTGTGTGTGTGTGTGTGTGTGTGTGTGTGTGTGCGTGCGTGCGTGCGTGCGCGAGCGTGCGTATTTGTGTGTTTAATTTTTTAATAAAAAAATACTATTGTTTATTTCCCCCCGTCTGTTATGTATTTCTGCTAACACCATGCTTTATTTTTTTTATTTAGTATTGTGTAGTGTAGACCCTATTCAGGACGGGGGCTAGATGTAAAAAAGCACACTAGTGCTTATCTATTATCCTCGAAATAAAGAACCCTGTCTTGTCTTGTCTTGCCTTGTCTCTACGTTCTCTGTATATGTCTCTTTATCGCAATGTTTACTTGGCTGTTTGATTCTCTACTTTCTGCATATCTTCATGCCCTCTCCCAATCTCATTTCTTTGCTCTGTCTTTGCGGCTGTGTGCTGCCTCTTAAGTCACTGCCTCGGTCTCTCTTTATCTCTCTGCGGCTTCCATCCTCTCTCTGTGTCTGCTTGTCTCTGTCTCTCACTCTGTTTGTCTCTGTATCTCTCTGTCCGTCTGTCTCTTACTCTGTCTGTCTCTCTATCTCTCTGTTCGTCTCTCTCTGTCTTTCACTCTGTCTGTCTCTGTATCTCTCTGTCCGTCTGTCTCTGTCTCTCACTCTGTCTGTCTCTGTTCGTCTCTCTCTGTCTTTCACTCTGTCTGTCTCTGTATCTCTCTGTCCGTCTGTCTATGTCTCTCACTCTGTCTGTCTCTGTATCTCTCTGTTCGTCTCTCTCTGTCTTTCACTCTGTCTGTCTGTATCTCTCTGTCCGTCTGTCTATGTCTCTCACTCTGTATCTCTCTGTTCGTCTCTCTATGTCTTTCACTCTGTCTGTCTCTGTATCTCTCTGTCCGTCTGTCTATGTCTCTCACTCTGTCTCTGTATCTCTCTGTCCGTCTGTCTATGTCTCTCACTCTGTCTCTGTATCTCTCTCCCACGCTGGTGATGAAAGGAGTAAACAGCTATCGGCGCTCACACATATGGGCTTATTTTCAAGATTATGCGTAAATCAATCAGCCAGGACGAATCACATCCAGCTTTTGGGATTTTCGGGATGCTCCACTCTGATCGACGGTACAGAAGTATAAGGACGAAAATCAATCGCTTCGCCAATAGCTTTTCCCCCAGAGCAGTCAATGCCCTGTATCTCGAACAAATCCAGTGTGATAAATAGAATTGTGCAACCAACAACCATTTACCTGAATATCTAGTCATCAGCCCCGCCCACATGTAATATGCAGCTTCTGTTCAAACGTGTGTGTGTGTGTGTGTGTGTGTGTGTGTGTGTGTGTGTGTGTGTGTGTGTGTGTGTGTGCAGTGCGTGCATGCGTGAGTATGCACAAGTTTTTATATTGATATGCACTTGTATGTATCTTATTTCTACTGTATCTGTGTTTGTGTATGATTTTCGATTTATGTTCGTATCTTGTTATGTACTATCCCCACCCCCCACCCCTCCCCCCCAAAAAAAATCCTTATGACCCAGTACACTTGGTAATAAATACATATTCTATTCTATTCTAAATGCTAATAATGATAATAATAATATAGGTGACTGGGCGCTTAACACACACACACACACACATACACACACACGCACGCACACACACACACACACACACACACACACACACACACACACACACACACACACACACAAGTTACATTCTTGCAGCATAATTATTTTGAAACCGCACTGTCCAACGAATTTGACGTTCGAGTCGTTTGCTCCGAAAAAAAAAAAGAAAGAAAAAAAAAAAAGAAGAGCCCGTAACACTTGTTTTAAGCTGTTCACGTCACTGCGAAAGGTCGGGTTCGAAAAACACTCAGGCTCTCATCAAATTTGCTTTTGTTTGGCAGATTGAAGCAGATAATTTTGTCAGTCTCAGCAGCGAAGTTTGACACGGAACGCCGGATCATTACTTCCGTTCTTTCATTCTTTTTTTCTGGATGTCTATCTGGCCTTTTTTTCCCCCCTTAATTTATTCGGTTTTGTTCGCTTGCTTCGAAGTTTCTCTGGTAGATCCTTCCTTTGCATGCTTTGAGAATCAAGCAGACGACACAAAACGCCGTTGCTGCGAGTGTCAGTTGCGTCACGTGAGCCGCAAAATTCGTGCGGATTGTCGTCTGGCCGACAGTTCAGTGGCGCCAGTCAACAGGCGCGGAATTTCCCCAAATCATCTGTCGACGCAGAAGAACGTCTCAAAGGACTATCGCATGTCCCCCGCTGTCTGTGTGCACCCATTTGATTTATTTCTGATAAACAAAGAGCGCACAGAGTGTGTTTGTTTTGCGCGCGCGTGTGTGTTGTCCCACGGCCCGCTTTGCCGAGAGAGTGGTGATGTAACTTAGGCAAGACACTCTCCACTGTAATTCAGACCAGGCAGTCAAGACATCAGTTGGCTCATATTATCAGTACTGTTTTGATGATTATAGTCGGACACGACTGACTATCATCATTACAGCTTGAGTACATAGGAGTGGGCTTCATTCATTCATTCATTCATTCATTCATATACATTATATTCATTCATTCGTTTATTTATTTATTCATTCATTCAGGCTAGTTATTCTTTAATCCGGTCAGTGAGTTAGTCAGTCGGTTGTTTTAGGCGAAAATTCAAAGTGTAATTCCAATGTCGAAATAAACGCCAAATGGTCAAGTGATGTCCGCAGAGTGCAAGTTGTGTTCGCTTACCCCGTGGAAAGGAACGGCCTTCCGCACAGCTTGCGTTCTCTTTCTCTTCGGCACGGAAGCTAGGTTTATTGAAGTTCCAACGCGTGAAGACTCTCTAAATCCGAGTTCTTATCGTTACTGAATCACCCGATGACCCACTGAGCCACTGCGGATCCACGCCATAGAACTCGCATGTTTAATCAATCGAAAAAATACATTACTCTGAGGTTAAGGTCGAAGTCTGAGCCGAATGATTTCATTGGTCAATCGTCACATACATTTTCCACGCTGCCTAATCTTTGTACTTCACACACTTCCCGGCAGATTTGTAGACAACTGAAGGAGCCGTATAAAGGTTAACACTGACAAGAAGAAGAAGAAGGGTTAAATTCGTTTTCTAAATCAGTAAATGACTGACCAAACAACCAAACTAACTTACTAACAAACAAAACTCACCAACGTTCAGGTCTGATCGAGCTGATTCTCTGACGGTAAGAGATTATTAAAAAAAAAAAAATAAAAAAAAATAAAAAAAAAAAGAAGAAAGGAAAAAAGCCTTCCACAGCCAATGAAAACTTCCTAAGAGCAGTCGACAGCTGCATCATTTGTAATTTCCGTCAGCTTTCCAAGCGACTCAGCCATCCCGCCCCACACCCAAATTAGTTAAGAAACCAACAGACGATACAGTTCAAGCGGTCAGTGTGTCAGTCTGGACTCGATTCATGTGAGGAATGTACCGAAGAGAGTGCACACCACTGTCCATTACGGTCAGACAGACATACACACAGACAGAGGGACAAATCAAAACAGATGCATCATATCTGATGGACAGAACGTGAGTAAAGTTGCTATTCTGTCTGTCCACAGGAGAGTTAATGAGTGTAGCTAAGATCTTCCAATCGCTTTGCGACAGTTTCCAGAGTGCACAAGTGTATGATTTTCAAAAAAACCCCGTGTAATTCATCAATTTTGATAGAATGCGCGCAAACAGACAAATTTGGCTGGTTAACATTATAAGTTGTCTTCTTTTGCTCGCCAGCTGAGTTCCGCTGTCTATGTACGACTGCTGCTCTATTGTATTGTATTGTATTGTATTGTATTGTATTGTATTGTATTGTATCACTCTTTGTCGCAGCTCTTTGTGGAATCCAGGACTTACTCCCCAGGAAGAGTACGTCGCTAATAGTGAGGCACCACCTATTTTTTTCCCTTTTTTTCTGCCTGCAGGTGTATTATTTTTCTATCAATGTGGATTTTTCTACAAAAAATTGTCAGGGAGAACCCTTTTGTCGCCGTTGATTCTTTTACGTGCACTAAGTGTATATTGCACACGGGATCTCCGTTTATCGTCTCATCCGAGTGACTATCCCACTGTCATTCCAACAGGTCACACCACCCCGACTTTCTGCTGCACGTGCAACATGTCTGACATTACGTTCTCTCCACTCTCAACGAGAACCGGGTTTTTTTGTGTGTTCAAAAGCGTGGTTTGAAGTTAATTATGGACTGAACTAATCATCTGGAATTCCTTGCTGAATTCCAAACGGAGTTCCAGCCTCAGCCAAAAACATACCTGCGTTGCCAAGCTTTTCCACAACAGATTCTAACATTCCAACTGATTCCAACAGTCAACAAGGTAGCGCCATTCCACTCCCCTCCCCCCGCGCCCCCACATCGACTTTGTGTGCCTGTATGTGTGCCTCGCGAACTGGTGAAGGTGTGGATTTTGTCACGAGGGCTGTACAAGCTTTGCTGGAAGAGGCAGGCGCTTAGTCTTGCCGGCTTGTCTCCTCCTTATCTCGCACTGCCGTATGCTCATTCCCGCACGTTAAAGACCCCGTGATCCATACCAGCACTCGGTGGGTTATGGAAACAAGAATATACTCTGCATGGACCCTTCCGAAAACAGAGTACGGCTGCCTACATGGCGGGGATAAAAACGGTCATACTCGTAAAAGCCCACTCGTGAATACTAGTGAAAGTGGGATGTCGCAGCCCTCGAACGAAGAAGAAAAAGAAGAAGATGATGATGATGATGATTCGCGAATTTTGAATTTCTGAGTAGGTTGAACTGACGACATTGAACACAGCGATCATCGCGTTTTTAATTTCTTATTCTCTCTTTGTTGATTTTTATCTTCTTTTTTTTCCGCTCCATGCAAACTTGCAAATGGACACAAGGCTGAATTCACGCACAACAGTTGACAGACGGAAAGTTGGAAGCGACACAGGCATGCAGTGATCTGAGGAAATGTTGATTGATTCTGTAGATCCCATCTCGGGAGTCACAGCTCAAATTGTAGGGCATTGCTCGATCGAATCGACAAGGCAAACAATTTTTACTTTTTTGATATTTTTCGTTTAATTTTTCTCCTATGAAAAAAAAAAGAGGAATATTTCTTCATTCCTGATTTCTTTCATTTCCCGTCTGTGCTCCGCATCCGGCTCCAGCTATACCGACGTGGAGTATCATGGCCTGCCTCCCAGTGGACAGAGCAACCCCGTTGGAAGCTTAGCATGCTGGGTTTGATTCAGACAAGGATCTGAACTCCCTCCCCCCCCCCGCCCCCCCACTCCTCCACACCTCCCTTCTCTTCATTACACACCGAGAGGTTGTCTGTCGACTTATTTCTGGTGAGAGTGTTAAACTGTGACTCCGTTTCAGCATGTACTTTATAGCGCAGTTATAAGGGGACCGAGGACTACAAGAAAGTTGTTTTCTGCAGGAAACACACACACACACACACACACACACACACACACACACACACACACACACTCACACACACACACACACACGCACACGCACACACGCACACACACACACACACACACACACACACACACACACACACACACACACACACACACACACACACAGTACGTGTACAGTGACCATGTTAATCATATGTATGTTGGAAGCACAATACTCGATGCAAGACATGATGGACATATCACAAGACATGATGGACATATCACAAGACATGATGGATATATCACAAGACATGATGGATAGATCACAAGACATGATGGATAGATCACAAGACATGATGGATATATCACAAGACATGATGAATAGATCACAAGACATAATGGATAGATCACAAGACATACTGAATATATCAAAAGACATGATGGATAGATCACAAGATATAATGAATATATCACAAGACATGATGGACATATCGCAAGACATGATGGATAGATCACAAGACATGATGGATATATCGCAAGACATGATGGATAGATAACAAGACATGATGGATAGATTACAAAACATGATGGATAGATCACAAAACATAATGCAATCACATGAATATTGGCTGGGGACTTTCTCCTTCAAACAGCAACGAGGGCCAAGGGAAAGCAATAATCTTGGAATTTATTAGAATGATAGGGGGGAAAACATCGTAATCATATAATTTTATGTGATCAAGTGCGAACAAAAACAAAACAAAACAAACAAACAAAAAAATCCAACAAAAAACCCCTCTCGTATCTTTGTTAATAATCATCTCAAGACCCGCGCTACCTCCTCACCGCGCAGAAGTTTTTGCTCCCACATCGACACTTTTCATGCCTTGGCATGTATTTGATTGGAAACGATCAAATGACTCATTCCTTTTGACATGGAAAATAGAGGGTGAGCGGAACTGGGGGGGTGGGGGTTGGGGGGGGGGTCCGGTTGGGAAAGAGAGAGAGAGCGAGAGAGAGAGGGGGGTAGGGAGAAACTAGAGAGAAGAGAAGAGTAGAGAGAGAGAGAGAGAGAGACAGAGACAGAGAGACAGAGAGAGTTTGGGGATGGGTTGGGAAGTGGAGGGTCGGTGGTGGAGGGAGAGAGCGGAGAGATGGGGTTGTTCAGAAAAAAGGGAAGATCGAAGGGAAGGAGGGGGGGGGAGGAGAGGGAGTAGTGAGGAACTTCACTACCACCCCCACATCACTCCACCCCATCCCCATGCCCCCCCTCCCTTCACCCTCCTCCCCTTCCTCCCCCCCCCCCCCCCCAAGAGGACTGTGCACGCCGCTGGCTGTAGAGCTGGGCAAAATGCCGATAGATACAAGATGATGCCACCCCTCCTCCCAGATCTCCCCTGACAGGACCAGGCCTCAGTGCCGGCACGACAGGCACCCATTTGTCACGGCTCCGGAACGGCCGCCATTTGCATGCCCGGTGCACAGCTCTACCCCCCTCCCGCCCCCATCTCTCTCTCTCTCTCTCTCTCGCCTCCTATATCCCAAGGGATGTCGTCGTTTTAAGTTTTCCTTGGTGGGGCCATTGTAGACGGTATGTTGTTTATTGCTGACACTGAGGGCGGGAGACGGCGGTTTGTTTTTTTTTTCTTTTTCTGACAGTAACACCAGTAGACGTTGTGTTGTCTACTCATGATGAGGCCAGCAGACGACGTATTGTTTATTGATGATGAGGCCAGTAGACGATGTATCGTCTATATGCAGTGAAACCAGTAGTCGATGTATTGTCTACGTGCAGTGAAGCCAGTAGTCGATGTATCGTCTACATGCAGTGAAGCCAGTAGGCGATGTATTGTCTACATGCAGTGAAACCAGTAGTCGATGTATTGTCTACATGCAGTGAAACCAGTAGTCGATGTATCATCTACGTGCAGTGAAGCCAGTAGGCGATGTATCGTCTACATGCAGCGAAAACAGTAGTCGATGTATCGTCTACGTGCAGTGAAGCCAGTAGGCGATGTATTGTCTACATGCAGTGAAGCCAGTAGGCGATGTATTGTCTACATGCAGTGAAGCCAATAGGCGATGTATTGTCTACATGCAGTGAAACCAGTAGTCGATGTATCATCTACGTGCAGTGAAGCCAGTAGGCGATGTATTGTCTACATGCAGTGAAGCCAGTAGGCGATGTATTGTCTACATGCAGAGAAGCCAGTAGACGATGTATCGTCTACATGCAGTGAAGCCAGTAGGCGATGTATTGTCTACGTGCAGTGAAGCCAGTAGGCGATGTATCGTCTACATGCAGTGAAGCCAGTAGGCGATGTATTGTCTACATGCAGTGAAGCCAATAGGCGATGTATTGTCTACATGCAGTGAAACCAGTAGTCGATGTATCATCTACGTGCAGTGAAGCCAGTAGGCGATGTATTGTCTACATGCAGTGAACCCAGTAGGCGATGTATTGTCTACATGCAGAGAAGCCAGTAGACGATGTATCGTCTATATGCAGAGAAACCAGTAGTCGATGTATTGTCTACATGCAGTGAAGCCAGTAGACGATGTATCGTCTATATGCAGAGAAACCAGTAGTCGATGTATTGTCTACATGCAGAGAAGCCAGTAGGCGATGTATCGTCTATATGCAGAGAAACCAGTAGGCGATGTATTGTCTACATACAGTGAAACCAGTAGTCGATGTATTGTCTACATGCAGTGAAGCCAGTAGGCGATGTATTGTCTACATACAGTGAAACCAGTAGGCGATGTATTGTCTACATACGGTGAAACCAGTGGACGATGTATTGTCTACGTACAGTGAAACCAGTGGACGATGTATTGTCTACTGACAGTAAGATCAGTAGACGGTGGATGGTCTAATAACAGTGTGGGCAAGTAGATGATGTATTGTGGACTGCTGTTGAGGCCAGAAGACGATGTATTGTCTACTGAGAGTAAGATCAGTAAGAGATGAATTAACTTCTGACAGTAAGACCATTGACAAAAAATAAAGAGTGGTAACTCTCCATTCACAAGGTACACACATTCAAGTCAACACTGCTTACGCTACCGATTCAGCTGGCATACAGGTAAATAAAAGGTGCAGTGGAACAAACCCAGACACTTTCTAAAAAAAAAAGAAAAAAAAGGAAGCTCCGGGCTTGTCCTTATACCGCTCATTTGACATGTGCACACAGCAGCAATGGCAGAAGAAATGTGCAAATACAAATAAGCTTTTTATTCAAGACTTGCATAGCCTTTTAATCTTGCATATGCGAAACAGAATCTACGGACAATACGGTTCTTTCTTTCTTTTAATGATATCTACGCATATCTTGAAGGTCCGGGTTTATATAATATACATCATGAAACCTTATTTCATACTGATTCTGTCTGTCTGTCTGTCTGTCCCCCCCCCCCCCCTACTCTGTAGCACAGAAGGATATCGACAGGGGTTGGTGAGAGGGTTGTGGTCTGGGGGGATACTGCACAATCTGTCATCGTCTTTCCAGGATGTTCTGACAGAGAACCGTTATGTATGCAACGGTGGTGTCTGACCTCGCCGCTCCCAGGAAACTGCCGGTGTAATGGAAGATGAACACTCCTCTTTCGTTTTCATACTCTGGGCAGATTGGACACAAGCATTTGTGTCTGTTTCTGGTTATTGTTCACTGCATCATCTATATCATATTCTATGAAGTTTGGATGACGATGATAGCGACGACGACCACAATGATACTACTACTACTACTACAACTATCACTATTGCTGCTGCTCACTGTTACTATCGCCGTTACTACTACTACTACTACTACTGCTGCTGCTGCTGCTGCTGCTGCTGTTATTGTTGCTGCTGCTTCTGCAGTTATTACAACTAAATGATGATGATGGTAAACGAAGAAAAGATATGTCTTATCTTTCTATGGAATGGCGAATTGAAGGGCGGACTGACAGACGGATGGATTGCTTCAACCAACCAACCAACGAACCAACCCACCAACCAACTAACAAACTATCCAACAGTGTGTCCTTTACAAAAAATGAAAGAAGAAAGTTCAGGGGGCTAGCTGTTGATTTGTAGGAGCCGTAAAGCTGCCACACAGCCTACATAAAAGGCCGCACTTGATTGGATCAGCGTCGAAGCTCTGTGACGGACGGCAGCCGAGACGTGTTGCCGGAAAGAGCCGAAGTGGAAGGTAATTGGGCTGAACTTGATTCAGCCTCTCAATCAGTTCCACGTCAGCGCACTGCGGCGTGCTTGACGTGCACAGCAGGAAGACAAGAAATGCGTGCCGGTGTTGTCAAAGGGAGAGAAACCGAGGGAGGCCGTTTCCGTCAAAGAGTAGGACAGTATGGGCGATTTTTTGTTTGTTTTTTGTTTTGTTTTGTTTTTTGGTTTATTTTTGTGTTTTTGCTTTTACAGTAATGCTTTGTAGGAAAACTAAATTTGTGAGTTTTTAGTTGTTTTTTTTGTTTCAAACGTGGCAAGATTGCGATCTCTCTCTTTCTCCCTTTCTCCTTTCTTTCGACTGACCCCGTTTGTCTCCCGTGTTTAACCCACTTATAGCGCTCTCTCTCTCTCTTGGTCACACACACACACACACACACACACACACTCACTTGTACAAAACAGACTCACAGTAATCCTTTGTACGTAATGTGATACCAATACCTGTCGACAAAGTTGCCTGCTCAGTCAGTGTTAACTTTTGCGTCAGCGTGTGTGTCTATTTGCTTTGTTTGTTTGTCTGCCAACCAACCAGTTTCCCCCCGATGTTATGACAAAATCTCCAGCATCTGTTACAGCTCATCTCTCTGTTAACCTTTACAACCTTCTTGACCATGTGTACACCTCCTTCAACACATTTTCAGGCGTTTCAAGTCAGACTCCAGTTTGCCTCCAGATAGAATCTGTCCGATGAAGAATGACCTGTCGCGAGTAACACGGAACTTTCTCAGAAGTTGATCATCATTATTCACTCTTTCTCGTCAAAGTGCACGTCGATTGTCGAGCTGAGCAAAAACTCACGCCGCCATTTTTCTTTCATGAAGTCGAACCGTACGAATCTCTTATCTATCTACTGAATAAGATATTTACACGCACACGCACACACGCACACATACACATACACACTCTTTTCCAATACATACTCACAGTAATCCTTTGCACGCAATGTGATAAAATTATATATATATATATATATATATATATATATATATATATATATATATATATATGTGTGTGTGTGTGTGTGTGTGTGTGTGTGTGTGTGTGTGTATTATTCAGTATAGTGTCATTGCCATGCTTTTAGTACTCTATCGTTTTGCGATCAATGAATATCCTTCAACAACATCAACCATGATGATGATGATGATGATAATAATAATAATAATAATATTAATGATAATAATAATAATGATAGTAATAATAATAATAATAGCAGCAGCAGCAGCAGCAGCAGCAGTAGTAGTAGTAGTAGTAGTAGTAGTAGTAGTAGCAGTAGTAGTAGTAGTAGTAGTAGTAGTAGTAATGATAATAATAATGATAATAAGGTGCTATTTGCACACACGTACAAATGCATGCGTGTTTTTAATTTTTCCGCATAAAACACGTACACACATACATGCATTACACACACGCTCCCTCCTTCCCTCATCCCTCTCTGTTTCTCTCTGTCTCTCTCTTTTCTCTGTCTGTCTGTCTGTCTGCCTCTCCCCGTCTCTGTCTCTCTATCTCTCTGCCTGTATATCTGTCTGTCTTTCTTAATCCCTACGAGACCTGCCTGTGCAATGCGAGACCACACATCCTGTGAACAGACTCCTGTTGTTGATAACCACACGGTAGGTGCGTGAGTATAGAGAAAACAAAACAACAACAACATAAAAACACAAAAAAACCCAACAACACCACCGCCACTAACCCCTCCTCAACCCTCTCCTCCACAACCCCCTCCTACCCCCACCCACCCCCAAAGAAGAAGAAGAAGAAGAAGAAGAAGAAGAAGAAGAAAAAACAACAGACCCAAGGACCTCTTGCATTTTAGACAAACCATCCCATCACTGAATTCATCCTCGCGCCGTTGGTTCTTGATCACATAATTTCCGCCAGTTGTCAAATCCCTCCCGCCCCCTCCCCCCCTCCTCTGTCTCTTCCTCCTCCTGCTACTGTTACTGCTGCTGCTGCTGCTGCTTCAACAACATCAGCAAGAACTGATGGAGGTGGTGGTGTTGGTAGTGGTGGTGGTGGTACTTGTCCTTCTCATAATACTGTTACTCGTACTTCTACTGCTGTTGACGCAACAACAACAGCTACTACTGCTACTGCTACTGGTACTACTACTACTACTACTACCATGCATGTGCACTTGCAATTCTTCTGCTGCTGCTACCATTACTACTGCTGCTACTAGACCATCACCACCGTTTCTATTTCTACTACTGCTGCTGCTGTTGCCACACCACCACCACCACCACCACCACCAGCAACAACAACAACTGCTGCAACTACTTTTAGTACCACTTCTACTACTACTACTCCTCCTGCTACTGCTGCTGCTACTGTTGTGCTGCTGCTACTACTACTACTACTGCTGCTTCTTCAACACTATCACCACCACCACCACTACCACCACCAACAAAATTACTACTACTTCTACTATTATTGCTCCTGCTGCTACTGCTACTACCACTACTATTGCTGCTACTGCTGCTACTGCTGCTGCTGCTGCTGCTACTATCAATATTGCAAGAACAAAGACGACACCATCACCGTCACAACCAATGCAGAAAGAGAAACATGTATGTTCTAACTGGCTAAGTTGAAACATTTGAGAACCGTCACGCACACTGGGTCTCTTTCTCTCTCTCTCTCTGACAACAAACACTGACCACACGGCGAGCCGACTGACGGGGCCTCAGACCAAAAGCACACGGACAACACACACTGCTCACACAGCGAGGAGAAAGACAGGGTCTCACAACTTATCTCCAGTTGGTGTCACCGACAGCAGCAGGACACTGCGGCGGGACGAAAAAAAAGAAAAAGAAAAAGAAAAAAAAAAGAGACAGGACTGACCACCCAAGTGAATGGACCTTTCTGAACTATAATGTAGAAAACCTGCTTAGTAAGTTACATGATGTATCCTTTATTAATTACATTAGTTCGTTTGATTTTATCTGCTTAACGGAAACATTTACTGACTCCAAATTTGATTTTAGCGGCCTTTTCACAGAACATGCAAATTGGTTGCTCCTGCAACTAAAGTTATCCCATCACGGGAGAAATTCTGGAGGAGTTTTATTGATGGTTAGGAAATGTATTGAACTTCATATAAAAGAGGTTAAGACAGACTGCAAGAATGCAGTAGCTGTTGAAATAGACGAAAGCGTGTTTGGTGTTGATAAAGATATTGTGTTAATTGCTAGTTATATTGCCCCCGAGAGATCACAGCTATATGAGCACACTGAGCTACAAGACGGCATTCATATCTTAGAAGAAAGCTTGATACAACAGGTATACACAGATAATGTCTAAATTATATTGTGTGGTGACCTGAATGCAAGGACAGGATGTGAACAGCCAACAGATGACAACTTATCGAACTTTGTGCCAGGTTTTGATTTTGAAGAGATTGTTTCAGTTTCAGTTTCTGTAGCTCAAGGAGGCGTCACTGCGTTCGGACAAATCCATATACGCTACACAAAGCGGAAAGAAGACAATGTTAAGGAGAGGAAGGATTATGTTAAGCTAAAAAGGACAAAGAAACGAGCGTACGAAGAAGAAAGATGAGAAAAATCAAGAAACTGTGTTCATGACCCTAAGCTGTTCTGGTGAATAATAAAATCAGTTAATCGGAAAGCAGTGGCATAACCACTTTTCTAACGTTTTTGATACAGCCGATAATAGTTCTGACCAGGAAGAAGTAATGACGGAAGAAACGGTAGATGTGGAGGAAGAATCTCTATTCAATGACCCAATTTCAGAACAGGAAATCTTAACGAGTATAAAAAACCTGAAATCGGGTAAAAGTGCCGGCCCAGATTCTCTTATCGGCGAAATGCTAAAAGAAAATGCAAACAGTAATGTTATGAAATTTCTAGTTACCCTATGTAACAAATTATTTGAAAGTGGAACATTTCCGTTGGACTGGGCAAAATCCATTATTATGCCTATGCATAAAAAGGGAGACACAAACAACCCAGACAATTACAGAGGAGTAGACTTGACAAGTATAATTAGTAAAGTGTATACACACATCTCAATCGAAGATTAAAAAAAATGGACAGAATTAGAAGGAAAAAAAACATAAGAGCAATAGGCGGGCTTTAGAACAGGTCATAGTACTGTCGACCATATATTTACTTTATACACTTTCGTCCAAAAGCATCTTTTACGTAAGACTAAGCTATACGTAGCATCCGCAGACTTCAAAAAAGCATTTAATTCTGTGAACAGAAACATCCTGTGGAGTACTCCGAGAAAGAGCAGGGTACATGGGAAGTTTTACATGGCTGTTAAAAGCATCTACGATTATGTACTTATATGTGTTCGTGACAAAGGTATTTATTCAGACTTTTTTCAGTGTCCAAGAGGGGTTAAACAAGGTTGTATGCTAAGCTCACAGCTGTTTTCCTTTTTATCAATGAACTGGCAGTGGAGTTATCAAAGAAGGGTAGACATGGAATACAAATGATACCTGGCGCAGCAGAATAGTTCTTAATGCTATTTGCTGATGATGCTGTTCTCTTGTCTGACACACCCATATGGTTACAAATCAAATAAACGCCCTTAAGCAAGAAACAGACAGACTCCAACGAACAGTTAATCTCGATAAGACCAATATTACAGTTTTCCGCAATGGATGTCATCTTTCGACTCGTGAAAATGGTGCTATGGTGATAGGGAAATAAAAGTAACCAATACATATAAATATTTAGGAATGTTATTCACAACAAAATTGAGTTTGACATCTGCGTGGCATAAAATCTGCTTTGTGAAGCTCAGATTGAGAGCACTTGGACTGAATACGAACAGAAGATGGTTCGATTCTGACGTAGCAGCATCTCCTTGCCCAATGTGTGGCGAAAGCCCAGAAGATGAAAATCATTTCATAAATAAACTGCAAAAGATACGATGAATTACGAAAAAAAACTGCACCATTTTCAATACATCTCCAGCACAGAGAAAAGATTTGTTCGGCACACTGATGACAGAAAATGAAGATATGATACTTTCACTTGCAAAACATGTATCTGAGGCAATAAATATACGGATAACGTCCATCATCGGTTCAAATACTCATTAATCAATTAAAAAATAGTATGGGTTATATGAGGAAAAAAGCATAGATAAAAAAGGAAGGGCTACACTTGGATGGTCAATCTCGACACTGTAATTATTTAATGCGTTCGTAATGATATGATGGGTTGTGATGTTACATGCGTAAATATTTATTATATGATTTATATGTAATTTAGCATGAGTCTGTATTGATATGATGTGTATCGATGTTACATGCGTAAATATTTATCATATGATTTATCTGTACTTTGTTTCTGTGTACTTTCCAAACCTTGGAGACAAACGACTGAAAGAAAAGGCAAATTACCCCCTGTCACATGTATTTTTAAGATAATGACAAAGTACCAAAGTGTCGCAAATCTCTTATTAGTTTATGCTGTTTCAATTCTGTTTTGTTGTTGATTTTTGTTTGTTTGTTTGTTTTTTGTTGTTGTATCGTTGTTTTCCCCTTCTGTTCCATTTTTATCCATTTGCACCATTTTGCTTTGATTTGTACCTACTATGTCACCAGAGCTTTTCAGCTAATGACATGAAACATTTCAGTGTTCAGTGTTCTCTCTCTCTCTCTGTGTCTCTCTCACACACACACGCATTCCACCCTATGTATGTATGTATGTATGTATGTATCCTAGATAGATAGTTGGACAGATTCCCACCAGAAATTATTACGAGAAGCTTCTCGTTTTAGGGAAAATATCTTTGTTCATGTCTTTCTTCAACTCCCTCTTTCTCTTTACCCCTCCTTTTTATTCTTTCTGTCTATCTCTCTCCCTTCCTCCCTCCACCCTCCCCCCTCTCTCTCTCTCTCTCTTTCGTTCTCTCAAAGCAGCAACGAAGCAGAAATGTCCGACAAAAGTTCTGTTGTAAAGAAATCAACTTCGAGTGGTCCGAACATAATACACACAAAAAAGAAAGAAAGAAAGTAAGAAAGAAAGAAAGAAAGAAAGAAAGAAAGAAAGAAGAAGAAGAAAGAAGAAGAAGAAGAAGAAGAAGAAGAAAGGGACACAGATGCGTTTTGGCGACGTGCTGTCCGTGGGAGAGCAGCCCAAATTTCACGCTGATAAATCCGTTGTGACAAGAAATCAATTCAGTTCAGTGTGGTCTGGCTGGAATGGCTTGGCTCCCAGCCTGTATATCATACCCGCACAGGGCCACGTTAGGGCCTGAACACATGTCATGTAACACACAGACCAAAAACAACACCGCCACCACGTCTTGTAACACCCCGCCATCAAAACAACGTAATGTCGTCAGTGTAACACTTCCACAAAGCAACAACACCGCGTCATGTAACACACCACCACCATCAAAACAACATAATGTCGTCAGTGTAACACTTCCACAAAACAACACCGCAATGTCGTGTAACACGACCATCAATACAACACAATGTCGTCAGTGTAACACTTCCACAAAGCAACAACACCGCGTCATGTAACGCACCACCATCAATACAACACAATGTCGTGAGTGTAACACTTCCACAAAACAACACCACTACGTCATGTAACACCACCATCAATACAACACAATGTCATGAGTGTAACACCGCCACAAAACAACACCACCACGTCATGTAACACACTACCATCAAAACAACACAATGTCGTCAGTGTAACACTTCCACAAAACAACAACACCGCGTCATATAACAACACCATCAATACAACACAATGTCGTCAGTGTAACACTTCCACAAAACAACACCGCCACGTCATGTAACACACCACCATCAACACAACACAAAATGTCATGAGTGTAACACTTCCACAGAACAACACCACTACGTCATGTAACACCACCATCAATACAACACAATGTCATGAGTGTAACACTTCCACAAAACAACAACACCGCGTCATGTAACACACCACCATCAATACAACACAATGTCGTCAGTGTAACACTTCCACAAAACAACACCACCGCGTCATGTAACACCACCACCAAAACAACAAAATGTCGTCAGTGTAACACTTCCACAAAACACCACCACCACGTCTTGTAACACACCACCATCAAAACATCACCGCGTCATGTAACACCACCATCAAAACAACACGATGTCTGTAACGATTCCACAAAACACCACCACAACGTCATGTAACTCGACCATCAAAACAACATAATGTCGTCAGTTTAACACTTCCACATAACACCACCACTACGTCATGTAACACACCAACAAAACAACACTCATTTAACACATCATTTTATTTTAAAACAACACCACACCGTGTACCACAGCATTAAAACAACACATCGTGTAACACACCATCAAAATAACACCACGTCATGTATTACACCACCAGAACAACACCGTGTTGTGTAACACCATCAAAACAACACATCGTGTGACACACTACCAAACTAAACACAATGTCGTGTAACACACCATCAAAACAACACCACGTCATGTATTACACCACAAGAACAACACCGTGGTGTGTAACACCATCAAAACAACACATCGTGTGACACACTACCAAACCAAACACAATGTCGTGTAACACACCATCAAAACAACACATCGTGTAACACACTACCAAACCAAACACAATGTCGTGTAACACACCATCAAAACAACACCACGTCATGTATTACACCAACAGAACAACACAATGTCGTGTAACACACCATCAAAACAACACATCGTGTAACACACTACCAAACCAAACACAAAGTTGTGTAACACACCATCAAAACAACACATCGTGTAACACACTACCAAGCCAAACACAATGTCGTGTAACACACCATCCAAACAACACCACGTCATGTATTACACCACCAGAACAACACCGTGGTGTGTAACAGCATCGAAACAACACATCGCGTAACACACTACCAAGCCAAACACAATGTCGTGTAACACACCATCAAAACAACATATTGTGTAACACACTACCAAGCTTAACACAATGTCGTGTAACACACCATCAAAACAACACATTGTGTAACACACTACCAAGCCAAACACAATGTCGTGTAACACACCATCAAACCAACACACGTCACGCAACACCACCAAGAACAACACAACGGCATAGAACACAGCAGTCGCAGACGGCACCATGTCAAGTGACACACCACCAGAACAACACACAATGTCGTGTAACACACCATCAAAACAAGACATTGTGTAACACACTACCAAGCCAAACACAATGTCGTGTAACACACCATCAAAACAACACATTGTGTAAAACACTACCAAACCAAACACAATGTCGTGTAACACACCATCAAAACAACACACGTCACGCAACACCACCAAGAACAACACAACGGCATAGAACACAGCAGTCGCAGACAGCACCATGTCAAGTGACACACCACGAGAACAACACCCCACGTCATGTAACACACCAGCAGAACAACATCCCACGTCATGTAACACACCAGCAGAACAACACCCCACTTCATGTAACACACCACCAGAACAACACCCCACGTCATGTAACACACCACCAGAACAACACCCCACGTCGTGTTACACACCACCAGAACAACACCCCACGTCGTGTTACACACCAGCAGAACAACACCCCACGTCGTGTAACACACCAGCAGAACAACACCCCACGTCATGTAACACACCACCAGAACAGCACCCCACGTCATGTAACACACCACCAGAACAACACCCCACGTCATGTAACACACCAGCAGAACAACATCCCACGTCATGTAACACACCAGCAGAACAACACCCCACGTCATGTAACACACCAGCAGAACAACACCCCACGTCATGTAACACACCAGCAGAACAACACACCACGTCGTGTTACACACCAGCAGAACAACACCCCACGTCATGTAACACACCAGCAGAACAACACCCCACGTCGTGTTACACACCACCAGAACAACACCCCACGTCATGTAACACACCAGCAGAACAACACCCCACGTCGTGTAACACACCACCAGAACAACACCCCACGTCATGTAACACACCAGCAGAACAACACCCCACGTCATGTAACACACCACCAGAACAACACCCCACGTCATGTAACACACCAGCAGAACAACACCCCACGTCATGTAACACACCAGCAGAACAACATCCCACGTCATTTAACACACCACCAGAACAACACCCCACGTCGTGTCGAAACGACACAACGTAGTGAAAAATAAACCAACAAAATAAACACAATGTCGTGTAACACACCACTAAAACAATACCACGTCATGAAACACCCGACAAAACACCATCCACCACGTCATGTAACAGAGCGACAAACACAACACCACATCATGTAACCTATCACCTAAAACAACACCAAGACATGTAACGCCGCCACCACCAAAATACCAGCACGTCATTTTATTCCATCATCGAAACAAAAAAAAAATCCGTCATGTTTTTTCGATGAGGATTTTTTTTGTTTTCATATAAAAACGTATTATCATCATGCAAGAACACTCGCGCGCGTACACAAGCACACACGCGCGCGCATACATGACTAAAACCCTATTCTTTACGAGTTGCACAATATATCATTTCCTTCAAAAGAGCGATCCACTGATCTCAAAAGACAATCCGATCAGGAAAAAAGAAAAGAAAAAAAAGCCTTTTTAAATCCACAAAAAACTGACACGAGTTTGAAAAAGATAAGGCAACGAAGATTGACAATCGGCTTATTCCAAACATCCCTCATTTCTCTTCTTCGTCTTTTTCTTCTTCTTCTTCTTCTTCTTCTTCTTCTTCTCTGTCCTTGTTTCTGTGACATACTTGTTTGGTGTTTTTGCAGAGTTTATTTGCTTGAATACTTGGATACGTTTAATGCAACACATTTATTCATCTACTTCCGCCAGAAAGTGAGTGAGTGAGTGAGTGAGTGAGTGAGTGTGTGTGTGTGTGTGTGTGTGTGTGTGTGTGTGTGTGTGTGTGTGTGTGTGTGTGTGTGTGTGTGTGTGTGTGTGTGTGTGTGTGTGAGAGAGAGAGAGAGAGAGAGAGAGAGAGAGAGAGAGAATACTATTACATTGCATAACTGCATGAATGTGCGTGCGTGCGTGCCTCTGTGTGTGTGTGTGTGTGTGTGTGTGTGTGTGTGTTGTATACAGCATGCATACATGCATGCATATATGTATATGTGCGTGTGTGTGTGCGTGTGTGTTTGTGTGCTTGTGTGTGGCACTCGCGTGTGTGTGTGTGTGCATGTTTGAGCAAGCGGTCGGCGCGTCGTTTGTGACCAGCTGGTACGCGTGGCTTCAGGTTTATGATGATGGTGTGTTTGTCAGTGTGACGGCAAGGGGGAGCATGGTTTAGATCACATAGAACCTGCCAGTTGACATGATGTCTGTGCGTCGCCAGGGTATGCCACACAGGTCTTTCATGGCTCTGATTGCTTTTTGTCATTCATTCATTATTTCTTTCCTTCTGTCGTCTCCTCCTCGTCAATAATCATTTTTCTTCTTTCCTCTCATTCTTTGTACTTTCTTTCTTTCATTTTTTTTTCACATTTCCTGTTCCTTCTCCTCCTCCTCCTTCTCCCCCTCCTCCTCCTACCCATCCTCCTCCTTCTCCTCCTCCTCCTCAGTATCACCATCGTTCACCTCCCCCACCACCTTCTTTTCTTCCTTGTGAAGTATCACCGTCAGGGGTCGAGATGTCAATGTTGATGTGTATATGACTTGGCGTAGGTGTCTGTCTGTTGAAGGTGTGGATGATGACAGTGGAAAAAAAACAACAACAACCCAAAACAAACTAGTGTGTGCACTGAGTACACAAACACACACACACGCACGTACGCACGCACACAAACACACACAAACACACGCACGCACGCACACAGAAAAAAAAAATCATGTCGTAAGTGAGGCATTGCCTTGTCTGTGAAAAGAGACGTTTTGGTGGTGGTGATGTGTGTTTCCTTGTGTTTTATTTTGTTACATCATGTCATTGTTACTGCTATGCTCCAGCTAACCTCCCCAGTTCCCAGTTCAGGCTCAGCTAGTCAGATACAGAGCCGTATTGCAAATCTAAGTTGTGATCTGTGCATTTGTCTGTTCCTATTGCATTGTACCAGACTGATGATTACATTTGGCCTTTTATTTCATTTTATTTCCCCCCCATTTGTATTATCCCCCCTTTTGTTTCTTCTTTTTAAATTATCTTCGCTCTTCCTCTGTGGCCGTCATCCTGTTATTGTCATGTTTCCTTGTTTCTCTGTGACTCAAAAGAGTTAATGGGAATAAACAAACTATGAACTATTGCCTGCTTTCAGAGATAGCGGGGAAAGTAAGTAAACACAGCGGTTCTTTTTCGTCTTTCTGCTGCATGGAACAGAGGGCACCACCTTCCCAGCCTCCAAACTATCACTGATAATAATTATAATCCTCATGAAATAGAGAACGTTTCCTAGCACTGAAGCAACTTTATAACACAAAATACAAGCACAAATAAAGGAATAGATAAATGAACAGATAGATAAATGAATAAATGGATAGATGAAAATATAGGTAAATAAATGAATAACTAACCAAATAAACAAAACAAAAATGAATAAACAAATAAACAAAAAGAGGAATGAATAAGTAAATAAAGAAACAAACAAATGAATGAATAGATAAATAGATAGATAAATAAATGAACAAACACGCAGAAGATCAAATACGCACGTTAAAGATCCTGTAATCCATGTCAGCAAACGGTGGGTAATGAAAACAAGAACATACGCAGCATGCCCCCCCCCCCCCAACCCTCCCGAAAACGGAGTATGGCTGCCTACATGGCGGGGTAAATAAACAAAACGGTCATACACGTAAAAATGTTACATGTGTGTGTGTGTGTGTGTGTGTGTGTGTGCGTGCCTGAAATCTGATTGAATGACATAGGAAACGAATGATGAGCGCCCAGTAGCAGCCGTCAGTCGGCTCTAGCCAGGTAGGCAGTCTGTTGTGCAAATGACCCCGTGTTTGTAAAGCGCTTGGAGCTTGGTCTCCGACCGAGGATAGGCGCTATGTAAGTATCCATATAAATAAATAAAAAACAAACAAACATCCTACTCACCTCCACCACCCAAACCCCATACTCCCAACCTCAATAAAGTAATCACCTCTACCTACCCCAAAGGGATAGATGGAATGTTTACGTAGCGTTAGAATCGACACTTGAGAACGCTCAAGAACTGACTCGTACTGCATGAGACAACAGGCGGCGCAGCTGACACTATCTGTGACCCATCAGTGCCAACACGACAGCGGAATGTGACAGCCCATTGTTCCAGACAGGCACAGCGGCAGCAGCAGCAGCCTCTGCAACAAGCCTGAAGATAGCATCACTGATACCTGTCACTGGTACAGCCACCACCACCACCGCCGCCGCCACCGGCAGAGGATGCTAGTGGTACAGCAAGTATAGGAGGCTGCTCGCTGCTCGTGTTGGGTTGTGTTGTGTTGTGTTTGTAGTGTGATGAAGACACTCGTTTGTACAGAGGAGGCCTACATGTCTGTCAGTTCATGCCCGTCTGTTGTTATATGTTTTTTTTGTGTGTTTTTGTTTTGTTTTGTTTTTTGTTTTGTTGGTTTTCTTCTCCCTGTCTGTCTGTCTGTCTGTCTGTCTCTCGTTCCTTAGGAAAAGAGAGAGAGAGAGAGAGAGAGAGAGAGAGAGAGAGAGAGAGAGAGAGAGAGAGACAAATTCTTTATTTCGAGGATAACAAATTAAGCACTGGCGCGCTTTTCTTTTTCATCCAGTCCCCGCCCTGAAACAGGGTCCACACTACACAATACTACATTATATATGTCATTGCATGCACTACAGATTGCTACATAAAGTCATAGAATGCGAATACTATACTACATAAAGGCATAAGCATGGTAAAAATAAGATACAGATAGAGAGACAGAGACAGAGAGAGAGAGGCAGACAGACAGACAGACAGAGACAAAGAGAGAGACAGAGAGACAAAACATGACAAACGTCTTTGTTTCCTAGGATAATAGATAGGCACTGGTGCGCGTCCCCCCCCCGCCCCCCACACCCCCTCCCCCCATTCAGTCCCCACCCTGTTGGGGGTCTACACTTCACAATACTATGTAATAACGACAATGGGCTGTCACATTCTGCTGTCGGGTGGAGTGATGGCCTAGAGATAACGCGTCCGCCTAGGAAGTGAGAGAATCTGAGCGCACTGGTTCGAATCACGGCTCAGCCGCCAGTATTTTCTTCCCCTCCACTAGACCGTGAGTGGTGGTCTGGACGCTAGTCATTCGGATGAGACGATAAACCGAGGTCTCGTGTGCAGCATGCACTAAGCGCATGTAAAGTAACCCAAGGCAGCAAAAGGGTTGCCACTGGCAAATTTCTGTAGACAAAAAATTAATCCACTTCGACAGGAAAACATAAAAAACAACTGCAGGCAGGAAAAAAATGGGTGGCGCTCTCATAGTAGCGACGCGCTCTCCCTGGGGAGAGCACCCAAATTTCACTCAGAGAAATCTGTTGTGACAAAAAGATTAATACAATACAATACAATACAATAAGCATGGTGGTTACAACATTTCTAGGGATATGAAACACACACACACACACACACACACACACACACACACACACACACACACACAGAACGATGTGTGTGCACAAACGCGCGTGAGTGTTGACGCGAAGTTTGCTTAGAGTCAAGAATGTTCCAAAGTATATGGAATTTACCGTGGAGTTAGGAACATTTTTAACTCCAAGCAAACTTAGCGCCAGTAAGGGAAGTGCTGGAAAGGCCGAAATATCGGAAAATCATTTGGACTTTTTGACCCCCATTTTCCTTTCTTTTTTCTTAAAAAAAAAAAAAATCTTTAAAAAAAAGTTATGATATAAAATCAAAAAAGTAGTGCCCACATAAATTCTCTCGAAGGACTGTTATATTTATAATTGCAAACAAATGAAGACAGAAAACTTTACATTTTATTTAGGCCAGTGCCAAAGCATTTCAGTGGACTTATCAGTTGATGTTCATAGCACAGTTACTGATCCTGGCTTACCAAGGCGAACAACTCTTTCCGCACGTTAGATACCGGCAAAAAGAATGGTTGCCCTTTGTGGCACCACATCATCCTCTTTCCATCAACAGTCGCGAAAACTGTTCGCCCCCCTTGATCAGCGGCAGAAAACTCTTGATACGGCTGTGCGCCTGTCGGTGTTAATCAAAAAAGCCGCGGCTTTTCTCGTTTCGGTCAATTTCCACCCTGCTTGTAAACAAAGCAGCGAGGTAACTATCTGTAACCATCTGGTAAAGGGAGATTATTACTTTTCCCCACCTTTGCCGTAAATAACTGCACTTTGCCCCCTCCCCCCTCTCCCTCTAGCGCATCACCATGATGGAGAAAGCATGCCTGGAAGTCAGATAGCGTTCTCTGATGCTCTGGCTGTTGGCTTATGGGAGATTGACTGCAGCCGAAGCGAGCAATCTCCTCCCCAAGCCAGCTTCGACGTACCACTGTGTACAGGCTGAGAAAAACAACAAGATAACAACAACAACAACAACAACAAAACAAAAACAACCAAAACCGCAAAAAAGAAAAAAAAAAAAAAAAAGCATAAAACTCCTGGTAGGTTGGTGTTATTTCTTTCTTTTCGTTCATTTTTTTCTTTTTTCTCTTCGAAGGAGATTCAGAAGGTAATCAAAGTCTGAGTCTCTGAGTCCACCCTTTCCTGTTTCTGCGGATTTCGCTTCAGTATTGAGAGGTTTTTCTGGGTCATTACCAATACTCAATGCAGAACACTGTTGTGATCGTCCAGAGGCTGTTAACTTCTGAGCTCTGAAATTGCAAACCGGCCTTGAAACCGGAGCCACAGAAGCTTAAAGCGGAGAAACAGTATCTACATAAAATCACTAGATTTGCCATAATGGGGTACCCTGCAACAGGTCGATTTTTTTCCCGTTAATCGTAAGACGAGTGTTACAGACAACTTGGTGTCCGAGGTCGAGCGCGAAGGATTCCCACCTCCATTCTGTGACCGACGTCAATGACCTGTTAGGATGGAGGTGAATTCTTTTCCGAAGAAAAGGAAAGAGTTTCAGTTTTAGTTTAAGAGGTCTTAAGGATGCCCCAAAGAGTACAGATTGACCCATATCCGCTACACAGCATCTGCTTTAAAAAGGAAGGAGTTGCTTGACCTACACATGCAATACATATGGAGTGATGGCCTAGAGGTAACGCGTCCGCCTAGGAAGCGAGAAAATCTGAGCGCGCTGGTTCGAATCACGGCTCAGCCGCCGATATTTTCTCCCCCTCCACTAGACCTTGAGTGGTAGTCTGGACGCTAGTCATTCGGATGAGACGATAAACCGAGGTCCCGTGTGCAGCATGCGCTTAGCGCACGCAAAAGAACCCACGGCAACAAAAGGGTTGTTCCTGACGAAATTCTGAAGAAAAATCCACTTCGATAGGAAAAACAAATAATAAAAACAGCGCTCTCCCTGGGGAGAGCAACCCGAATTTCACACAAAGAAATCTGTTTGATAAAAAGAAATACAAATACAAATACAATACAATACAATGCAACGCAACACAATACAATACAACGCAACACAACACAACACAATACAACACAACGCAACACAATACAACACAACGCAACACAACACAACACAATACAACACAACGCAACACAATACAACACAACGCAACACAACACAACACAATACAATACAACACAACACAACACAACACAACACAACACAACGCAACACAACACAACACAACACAACACAACGCAACACAACACAACACAACGCAACACAACGCAACGCAACACAACGCAACACAACGCAACGCAACACAACACAACGCAACACAACACAATACAACACAACGCAACACAATACAACACAACACAACGCAACACAACGCAACGCAACGCAACGCAACACAACGCAACGCAACGCAACACAACACAACACAACACAATACAATACAATACAACGCAACACAATACAATACAATACAACGCAACACAATACAACACAACGCAACACAACACAACGCAACACAATACAACACAACGCAACACAATACAACACAACGCAACACAACACAATACAATGCAACACAACACAACGCAACACAACACAACGCAACACAACACTATGCAGTGCAATACAATCCAACCAGGGCACGGTGCTACGTGCACAGTTTTCACTGCCATCATCTGCCCTGTGCTCAGTCGTCAGTCAACAGCTCAGCTTACTTACCACCAAGATGGCCGCCACGATTCGATTCTTTCCTCACTGCTGCCACAGCACGCCTCCTTCCACTTCCCTTTCCCCTTCCCCAACGACTCCCTTCTCCCCACCCCCTCCAACACCTGTCCCCGTACCCGCTATCTACCTACATCCACCCACCCGGCACACCAGCCACCATCACTACCTTCAAAATAATTGGTGCTGGCAGGCACAGGTAACGAGGAAGTGTGTGTAAAAAAACAACAACATACCTTTCACTTCCTAGTAAACACTTTGTCGGTTTTCGTCTTCTTTTATTCTTTGAATTCCCGTTTGCTTTGTGTGTGTGTGTGTGTGTGTGTGTGTGTGTGTGTGTGTGTGTGTGTGTGTGTGTGTGTGTGTGTGTGTGTGTGTGTGTGTGTGTGTGTGTGTGCTCCCTCTGTTCTCGGTCTCTACCCTCAGCTGTCTGTCTGTCTGTCTGTTTGTCTCACTCTCTCTGAGCACCATTTTCAATACAGCTCCAGCGCAGAGAAAAGATTTGTTCGGCATACTAATGACAGAAAATGAAGATATGATACTTTCACTTGCAAAATATGTATCTGAGGCAATAAATATGCGGAAAACGTCCATCGTCGGTCCAAATACTTATTAGTCAATTAAAAATTAGTATGGGTTCTACGAGAAAAAAAAGCATAGATAAAAAAAAAGGAAGGGCTACATTTGGATGGTCAATCTCGATATTGTAATTATTTGATGTGTTCGTATTGATATGATGTGTATCGATGTTACATGCGTAAATATTTTTTATATGATTTATCTGTACTTTGTTTTCTGTGTACTGTCCAAACCTTGGAGACGAACGATTGAAAGAAAGGCAAATTACCCCCCCTGTCACATGTACTTTTAAGCTAATGACAATGTGCCAAAGTGTCGCAAATCTCTTATTAGTTTATGTTGTTTCAATTCTGTTTTGTTTTGTTTTTGTGTGTTTTTTGTTTTGTTTTGTTTTTTGTTCCATTTCATCTATTTGCACCATTTTGTTTTGATTTGTAACTACCATGTCACCAGAGCTTTTCAGCTAATGACATTCAACATTTCAGTGTTCAGTATCAGTGTCTCTCTGAGTAACCACACAGATGGTTGGCTCGCGGTCGCTGGACTGTCCAGCTGACTTGTTCTTCACAGTAGTAGTGCCTTTACCCTCTGTCCGACTTTCGGGAATTCCCGTTGCACCCCCCCCCCCCACCCCCCCGTCACACCGGGTTGAGTTCAACACAAAATTTAACCTGATTTCCTTCCTAAGTTCAACGTTTGGGTGTTGTTCTGACTTCCTGGGCAACATTTCAAAAGTGGCATCTTAGGAATGTTCTGAAATCTCTCTCTCTCTCTCTCTCTCTAACTCTCCAAGTACGTGTGGGAACAAGTGGTAGGCTCTGGCTGTGAGCATCTTCTGGAACAGGCCAAGAACACCTGCTGCAGGGTCCTAGGAAACGAATCAGGCAGGTAATGTTCCAGGTATTTTTTTGTAGAGTGTTCCTTGAGTGTGTATATTACGTTTCTTCTTCTTCTTCTTCACTTGCAGAATGGATTGGGGCAAAGCCAACACCCCAAACAAGAAAACATAACATGAAATAAAGTTTTGGTCCTCAGTGAACCAACATTTGTATTTGGGAGGTTTTATTCTACGTTTTCTTTTTTCGCTTTCCGTTCCTATTTTCGTTCGTTGTTGCTGTTGCTGTTGAAATCATTTGCAGAAGGAGGAGGAGGAGGAGGAGGAGGAGGAGAAGAAGAAGAAGAAGAAGAAGAAGAAGAAGAAGAAGAACAACAACAACAACAACAACAACAACAACAACATCGACAACGACAACAACATCGACAGCAAAAAGATACGGGTGTTTTTTTTTCATTTAATTAAAAAAAGAAATATGTTCGTCTACTAAAGTATTCACTATATAATCGTGTCAAATCTGGTGATCGAGGGGATTATGAACAAACGTATGGACAGACAAACAAAACAAAACTGTGAAACACTCGGAGTTTAGTTTACATTATCACAGCAAACGTATAGCTAAAGGAAAAGTAATGGAGGCCTTTGATTCCATTCATTGAGAAGCGACATTACTAGAAATGTAAAGAGACACTCCCCTCCCCTCCCCCCGCACCGCCATCGTCCTCCTCCACACAC
>NC_134896.1:30352347-30354847 GCF_041734735.1 Babylonia areolata
TTGCTATGTCGGCGAACAATAATCATAACAAATAAAAATAAATAAATAAACACAGGAACAGGACACATTTGCTGTGCAAATAGAAGAAGAAGAAGAAGAAGAAGAAGAAGAGAAGGGGTAAAACAGAAGGGAAGAAATAACAAGAAGCAAAGCCTTCATGACTCACACGTGATTTCTGCTGAAAAACAAAACAAAACAAAACTGAAAACGTGGAGTGGCATGCGGGTTGGGTGTTGGTGTTGTTACTTGTGCTTGCAAATATCGATCCAAATCATAGCCTTGCTCACCATCACAAACGAGCGTTTGTATGAGTGAAAGGTCTTTGCTGGAAAGGGAACAATTCACCCTAACTGAACATCCCGTATTGACTGGCATTGCATTATTTCACGATCATAGGATATATCTCTTGAAGTTTCAAACTTTCCCAGTCTTCATCACGACATTTCGGTTCAGATAAATGGCAAGGTGAGTTACTTACTCCCATTTACCTCATGCCATCCAGGTGTGAATTGAATTAACACCTGGGTGGCTTGAGGTAAATCGGAGTAAGCTCAATTCACACCTGGGTGGCTTGAGGTAAATCGGAGTAAGCTCAATTCACACCTGGGTGGTGTGAGGTAAATCGGAGTAAGCTCAATTCACAACTGGGTGGTTTGAGGTAAATCGGAGTAAGCCCAGTTCACACCTGGGTGGCGTGAGGTAAATCGGGGTAAGCTCAATTTACATCTGGGTGGCTTGAGGTAAATCTGGGTAAGCTCAATTCACACCTGGATGGCGTGAGGTAAATCTGGGTAAGCTCAATTCACACCTGGATGGCGTGAGGTAAATCGGGCTAAGCAACTTTCTTCAAGGACACAACACCACGTCGAAACGAGGAGCCTCGAACCCTGACCACAGGTGAACACTGGATCAGAAGTCCCCAACGTCTAATTGATTCCGCCACGGCGCTTCCTAACAGGGATGCCAACAGCACACTGTCTTTCTTTCCAAACGGTCACACATCCAAGTACTAATATTTTACGAGACACAGAAAAGCATGTCGTGTGTTTCCCTGGGTGTCAGCTTTCGTCGGCCTTGTTGGGATTCGATGGTGAATACGTACCAAAATGCTGAGGGTGGATAGGGGAACAATAGGGGTTTGTAACTGACAGCTTATACCCTCCAGGAGGGTGCGTAAGAGCAATTTCCTTTTCATTTTTCAAAGTGGTGTTCGTTTTCTTCGTGTCTAGATCCTCCAGAGAGTGTTTCGCCTCGACTGGTATCATATATGTTATCAGTTCTCCCGCACAATATCGAGCACAGGAGTTACTGTTGGCTGATTGGCTGAAGGCGACAGCCAATCATAACACGTGTACGTTTCTGCTGTCGATGAAATGAATCCCCACGGACCCAGTAGACTTAGCTAGCGATTGTTCGATCGGAGTCAGCCGTGTCCGCAGTAAACCCAGCTCTGTACTCGATACGAGCGAAGAAAATAATTATGCCTGTGTGTCTGCAGGAAACTGTCAGAAACCAAGCCACCCAGTAACCAGGTTTGCAGACCAAGGAGCAGACTAGCAAGCTGGTGTTGTTCGCCGGAGTAATGTAACTGAGACAGACGCTATACTTCAAGATACGATACATAAGGTGACGTGTTTACCTTTGGATATGATGTCAACGTCCTCTCTCTCTCTCTCTCTCTCTCTCTCTCTCTCTCTCTCCTTTTGGATATGATGTAACCATCCTCTCTCTGTCTCTTTTTTCTTTCTTCCTTCCTTTGGATATGATGTAACCGTCCTCTCTCTTTCTCTCTCTCTTTTTCTCTTTCTTTCTTTCTCCCTTTGGATATGATGTAACCTTCCTCTCTCTTTCTTTCTTTCTTTCTTCCTTTGGATATGATGTAACCGTCCTCTCTCTTTCTCTCTCTTTTTCTCTTTTTTTCTTTCTCCCTTTGGATATGATGTAACCGTCCTCTCTCTTTCTCTCTTTCTTTCTCTCTTTCTTTCTTTCTTTCTTTCTTTCTTCCTTCCCTTGGATATGATGTAACCGTCCTCTCTCTTTCTCTCTCTCTTTTTCTCTTTCTTTCTTTCTCCCTTTGGATATGATGTAACCGTCCTCTCTCTTTCTTTCTCTCTTTCTTTCTTTCTTTCTTTCTCCCTTTGGATATGATGTAACCGTCCTCTCTCTTTCTTTCTTTCTTTCTCCCTTTGGATATGATGTAACCGTCCTCTCTCTGTCTTTCTCTCTTTCTTTCTTTCTTTCTTTCTTTCTCCCTTTGGATATGATGTAACCGTCCTCTCTCTCTCTCTCTCTCTCTCTCTCTCTCTCTCTCTCTCTACCTGTCTCTCTCGTCGTCTCCCTTTGGATATGATGTAACCGTCCTCTCTCTCTCTCCCCCTCTCTCTCTCTTCGTCTCCCTTTGGATATGATGTAACCGTCCTCTCTCTCTATCCCCCTCTCTCTCTCTTCGTCTCCCTTTGGATATGATGTAACCGTCCTCTCTCTCTATCCCCCCCTCTCT